>NC_059427.1:145526003-145554434 GCF_021028975.2 Sphaerodactylus townsendi | reverse complement strand
CCCCCCCCCCCCCATGGCACCCCCTGGGCACCGTGCCAGAGGCTGTTCCAGAGACCTCCCGTGTAGATTTAGCAAGAGGGAACATCAAACAGCAGCGGCCCATGTTTTGGTTTTGAAGCCTGGGTGCGCATAAGTGCGCTTATCTTGTTTTCTCATCTTCGACTTTGCCCTTTGTTTGCACAGTACGTACTGTATTGGTTGTTTTTTTTTAAAGCAATAGGGTGCCAACTCCACACACGCACACACGCACACACACCCAAGCAGCCCGATGGTATGCAGAAATGTATCAGCGGAACGTTATCTCTGAAATGGGGGGAGTGCCACTTGCTTAAAAGGCTCTGTATCAGGAATAGGGGCGATTAAAGGTGGGGGAAGCAATTTTTGTGGATTGTGTCCATCCACCCCCTTCCCATGTGAGATGGAGCTGGGACATCTCCTGGAATTTTAACTGATCTTCATAGAGATAGGAGCAGCAGTGGCGTAGGAGGTTCAGAGCTCGTGTATCTAATCTGGAGGACCCGGGTTTGATTCCCTGCTCTGCCGCCTGAGCTGTGGAGGCTTCTCTGGGGAATTCAGATTAGCCTGTGCACTCCCACACGCGCCAGCTGGGTGACCTGGGGCTAGTCACAGCTTCTCGGAGCTCTCTCAGCCCCACCCACCTCACAGGATGTTTGTTGTGAGGGGGGAAGGGCAAGGAGATTGTCAGCCCCTTTGAGTCCCCTGCAGGAGAGAAAGGGGGGATATAAATCCAAACTCTTCTTCTTCTTCTTCCCCTGGAGCAGGGGTCTGCAACCTGCGGCTCTCCAGAAGTTCATGGGCTACAATTCCCATCAGCCCCTGCCATCATGGCCAATTGTAGTCCATGAACATCTGGAGAACCGCAGGTTGCAGACCCCTGCCCTGGAGAACACAGCTGTTCTGGAGGGCGGATTCGGTGGTGGTACAACCCAGGGAGTTCCTTCCCCTCCCCAAACCCCTCTGCGGACTCCGCTCTCAAAATATCTCAGAATTTCCCAACCTAGAGCTTGCAAAACTACCCCTGCGAGGGGGGAACATCCCCTTTGGGAGGTTTTTTGACCGTTGTGTGCTGACACTCTGGTGTTCTGCCATCTTAGCATCTTGAAATTAGGGTTGGCGATTGAAGAGACCTCAGGGGGATATAATGCGTACAGTTTGCCCTCCAAAGAAGCCGTTTTCTCCAGGGGAGCTGATCTCTGTCGTCTGGAAACGACCTGTCGTTCCAGGCAATCCTGGCAATCCTACTAGGAATGCTTTCCTGACATTGACACTGAGGGTCTAACTCACAGGTGTCAAATTCGCGGCCCTCCAGATGTTCATGAACGACAATTCCCATCAGCCCTTGCCAATATAGCCAATGCTCATATTGGGAGGGATTGATGGGAATTGTAGTTCGTGAACATCTGGAGGGCCGTGAATTTGACACCCCTGGTCTAACTGTACCAGGGATTCCAGCAGGGTGGCAACGGACGCCGTGATGCTTGCCAATACTTTCTTGGTGCCCATCCAATGTTTTCAGAAAGTAGGTGGATCCAGGTGGGCCGTTTGCCAGCACCGCTTCTGATTGGCCAATGGAGATTTGATTGGCTGTCATATAAATGATGGAAATCAATAATTTTCTGCCTTAGTGCATTTTTAATTGTTCGAAACAGATTTTCCTGGATTCAGGGCCTCTTAAGGTTGCCAACAGGCCTGGAGAAAAACTTGTCCTGTCTCTTTAATAGTGGGAACGAGCTGTTGAAACTCCTCACCTCATGGCAAAGTGAATAAGATCTATTAAGCTTCTCTTAAAGGGACAGGAAGAAGAAGAGTGGGATTTATATCCCCCCCTTTCTCTCCTATAGGAGACTCTAAGGGGCTTACAAATTCCTTTCCCTTCCCCCCTCACAACAAGCACCCTGTGAGGTCGGTGGGGCTGAGAGAGCTCCGAGAAGCTGTGACTAGTCCAAGGTCACCCAGCTGGCGTGTGTGGGAGTGTACAGGCTAATCTGAATTCCCCAGATAAGCCTTCACAGCTGAAGCAGCAGAGCGGGGAATCAAACCTGGTTCCTCCAGATTAGAGTACACCTGCTCTTAACCACTACGCCACTGCTGCTCCCAATTTTCACCAAATCAGCTGGCAACTCTAGCCTTTCCTGGAAGCCAGAAGTTATCCCTCCTAACTCGAGAAATGTCAGGTTTTGTGGCCGCTCAACATGTGCATTTGAAGAAGAGAAGAAGAGAAGAAGAGTTTGGATTTATATCCCCCCTTTCTCTCCTGTAGGAGACTCAAAGGGGCTGACAATCTCCTTGCCCTTCCCCCCCCACAACAAACACCCTGTGAGGTGGGTGGGGCCGAGAGAGCTCCGAGAAGCTGTGACTAGCCCAAGGTCACCTAGCAGGCTAATCTGAATTCCCCAGATAAGCCTCCACAGCTCAGGCGGCAGAGCTGGAAATCAAACCCGGTTCCTCCAGATTAGATACACGAGCTCTTAACCTCCTACGCCACTGCTTAAGTGTGTGAAGCCATTCCTAGCTCAAAGGCAAAGAAAGAGGGAAAACGTGACCCCTTTCACCCGGGAACTAAATCTTGGCTTGATCTTTTGCCTCCTCTTTAGTGCTGAGGACGTGGTTCAAAGGAAGCATTGCAGGGTGGTTGTGTGTTCCTTGGGATGTTCAGCTGCCAGCCAAGGGTGCCCAGGGGAGCTCAGCTCCATTCTGCATTCCTCTCCTCTTTGGCACATTTGAGGACTTTTCGATGTAGCTTTTCATCAGGGCTTAGCTGGGAAAGAGGGAGATCGGACAGTACGTTGATAAGCTGCTGCATCGGGGCTTCTGTACCAATAGTGGGGCTGCCAACTCCGAGTTGGGAAATTCCTGGAGATTTGGAAGGGTAGGATTTGGGGGAGCGAGTGACCTCAGTGGGTCAAAATGCCGTACAGTCCTCCCTTCAAAGCAGCCGTTTCCTCCTGTGGGCAGGAGATTGGCTGTAATTCCAGGAGACCTCCAGACCCCACCTGGATGTTGGCAACTGTAACTGATGCACCATAGAGGAAGGGGCTAGAGAAGTAGCAGCAGCAGTGGCGGCAGAGGCATGCAGACGCTCCGGCTTGTTTCCACGCTGGAGAGTCTGCCGTGCATTTTCACACTGTGCCGAAGCCACCTCGATTTCAACGTTGGTTCGGACCACTTTGCTGGAAGCCGCTCTGTGCAGCTGGTGCTTCGTGGCTTTCAGTATTTCAGGTTTCAGGAACATGGCGCCTTCGTTTAGGAGTTTTTGATGTCATCAACTGCTAGCTCAGTGGTGGCGAACCTTTGGCACTCCAGATGTTATGGACTACAATTCCCATCAGCCCCTGCCAATTGGCCATGCTGGCAGGGGCTGATGGGAATTGTAGTCCATAACATCTGGAGTGCCAAAGGTTCGCCACCATGGCCTGCTCTTCCGCTGTAGGGGGGTAATTACAGCCCGACTGATTGGGTGAGTTTCCTTCACCATCTTGCTCTCTCCCAAATAATAGTTGGAGTACCCTAATCCAACAAAGTGTGTTATTGGGGGGGGGGACTTTTTTCGATCCCCTCCCGGTGCTTCATTGCTTCCCAAGTATTTCAGGACCCCCCAAAACATCGCAGACGTTTGGTTCATTTGTTCAGATTTAGGCCTAGAATTCTGAGGCATGAACGCAGCTAACATGTGGTGCAGTGCGGTGCAGTGGTTAGAGCGTCCGACTGGTTCAAATCCCACTCTGCTGTGGAAGCTCGCTGGGTCACCCCGGGCCAGTCGCATGTACGCTCTCTGCCAAACCTACCTCGCAGAGTTGTTGTGAGGATAAAAAGGAGGGGAGAATGAAATGTGCCGCTTTCGATCCCCATGGGGAGAGAAAGGAGGCAGGGTGTAACTGAAATTAAATAAATATATGTGCACTGAAAAAAAAAAAAAAACAGATCAGGGAGCCGAGTGGACCTCCCAGCATTTCCCCCCAAAAAATCAGGCATGTGGGACGTCATCTCGATTCGGACCACGGTGCATAGGGGGAGGAGATTTCCCCGCAACCCGTTCCCAACCCGAAAGGGCCCAGAAGGCGGATGTCTGTCCCACGGTGAAAACATTCAGGTACTGATGGTGGCAACGGAAATTGGTCTCTGAAACAGTCTCTGGCCAATCGCCTCCCCTCCCCTGACCTCTTGCTCTGACCACAGTTTACACATTTTTTCTATGCAGACGCATAAGCCTTAAAATTGAGCTCCACTCACCCTTTTCCTGCTTTACCATTCCCCCCTCCCCGTCACCTGAGCTGCCCCCCCATCCCAATCTTGTCTGCCGCTCTTGCACTGGCCTCTTGGGGGTCCCCCCCTCCCCCCGTGCACTTTTTCCTGCCTTTTGCCACTCCGTGCTTTCAGGACGCTGCCCAAAAAAGAACCTCGAAACCAACCAAAAAAACAAAAAAAAAAAGAGAGAGAGAGAAAAGAATCACGACGCTCCCTGGAAGCAACTTCCTTTTGCTTGTTCCCTGTGGGATTCCGCCCTCACGATTCACCAGCCTCCACCCCTACAGGACTGTATCTTTTCGGGACCATCTTTCTCTCTCCCTGTCTCTCTCTTCAAGCTGCCGGTTTCCTTTGGCTCCGGGATCGGCTCTCTCTAAACCCCAGGACTGCACGTTGGACACAAAAGGTCTCAGTCGCTCAAGGAAAAGCGCCGTCGCAGCCTGGTCGTAGGCCGGGAATCCTGGACCGCCGGAGGAGTGTGGCGGGCAGCGTGGCATCTTGCATTCCGCCCGTTCTCACCCCACGGATCTTATCCACCTTCTGTCTCGTTTGCACGGCTGCCCGTAGGACGTTGAGCTCTCAAGAGCAGAGCGGCGTTGATACTGTCGAGCGTTTCGGAAGGTTTCTTGGAAGCCTCGGCCCCGAAAATCTTGCTGAGCTCTAAGGTTCTACTGGACTCAGATCTAGCTGGACAACTCGGGAGGGACGAGGGGGAAGCACGTGGCACATTTTCCAACCTTTTTTGACTGTGTTGGGTAGGATTAATGTTTGGGATTCCCGCTCTTCTCGGCCCATTTCCGACCCGTGAACAAAAGAGCGTGAGAACTGTGATCAGCATTGCCCCCGCAAAGCTATGGTGTTTAGCCAGGGTTTGATTTCTTCCCAAAGCTATCAGAGTTGCCCTAGTGAACTTTCATTAGTACCTTCGTTTGGGTTGAGGGGAGCTGCTACTACTACCCCTGGTCGGGACATGTTACGGTTGCCAACTCCCAAGTAGACCCAGTAGATTTCCTGAAATTATAATCTATTTCCAGGCCACTGAGATCAGTTTCTCTTGAGGAAAAGACAACTTCGGAGTGCAAACTCTGTGGTGTACCATAGAGTCTGAGATCAGCTTCCATTGAGGAAAAGACAACTTCGGAGTGCAAATTCTGTGGTACACCACAAAGTGTCAGAGAAATTGAAGTCCTAGGTTGGCACCACATCTCTACTGAACGTCTTCCCTTCCCCAAACTTCCCCAAACTGCCACGAATCCCCCACAGCAGAGTTGGCAGCCTGGACGTACAAGTATTGCTATGGGTTCGTGTGACTCAGTGGGGAAAATAGCAGCTCTTCAAGGCCATTTTAGGTTAGGAAATGAGTTGGGGAGGATGGTTGGAACCCACCACCCCGGTTCCACAGTCCAATTGAAACTTCCCCCATTTGATTTTTGCAGAAACGAGTACATTGAGGGCACAGAGCTTCCGGATCTGTGAGGTAGTGTGATTCATGGGGTTCTGCGTGAAAATAATCTTTGCGTCCTTCCCTGGGGAAACAGTGTGAAAGAGACTGTCTCTGAAGTAAACAGTAGTTACCTGAGGAGATGTTGTAACCTTAGCTGTAGAACACACTCTTTGGATACAGGAGGTCCCCAGAATTTCCAATGAAAGGAACTCAGGTAATGGAGCTCAAAGAAAGCAGCCAAAGTAGACAGTGCTGAAAATGAATGTTATATGTTCTCTGTCCTCCTTTCCGGGCAGAGTAGCCTTCTCAAAACGCAAAAGCCATCTGTATGCCCTCCTTACTGCAAGGGACTAGTACAGCCACTACTGGTGCGAAGGAAAAAGGGGGCTTCTTTGTCCAGCCACTACTGGTGGAAAGTCAAAAAGTGTCTTCAACTCTTGTGGAAGTGCCCCCGTGGACTGCAGTAAAGTACACGACTCCCGAAAGTTAACGTGGGAGGAAACAACTCCTGTTTTTTTTTAAAGGTAGATGCTAATTCCTGTGTTGCCATGGTGACCCGGTTACCGCTGAAAAACCCGCTTTTGCGCACTGGAAGCTCTGAGCTCACACATGCAGGAAGGGAGAACGCAGGGGTACCGGGATCATATGGTTGGTTTCCATGCCAACCGCACACCTCCATCAGGAGGCGGCTCCAAGGGGAGGCCGAGCACGTGGAAGAGTGTTTTTGATACCCGCTCTGTCGCTATAGTAACCCGTGAATCAGATGACCAGAAAGTCCAACAGCCAACTTGGGGCTGAGTGTAAATGGAACCGAATTTCAACTTGGAAAGCTGTTCTGAGCAGGAAATAACATGCTGAGCCGCGTGTAGGTGGCAGGCACAGTGCTTGCATTTATTTTATTTTATTTTTGCTGCGCACTACAGTGAAATCATGCCTGCAAGTGATCTTTTTTTATGCATTGAGTGTTATTTCCTGCATCCGTGTGATTTCTGTGTTGGAATTTAACTGTGTGAAGCGCTTGTGACTTAACGCAGAGCCTGATAATGTCTTTGCCTCTGATACGTTTTGCCTTCTTCGGATGGGGATTTGGAATTTATTTCAACTGTTTTGGGTTGGTTTGTTGCTTAACTCCTGCTCGCTGAGCTTTAGGTGTTAAAAAAGCAGATCAGGGCTTCAAGTAACTCATACCCTGCCGACCCCTCTCCTAACCGGTGTGAATCAGCTTTTCAGGTGGAATCTCTGGTCAGCATTAGCCATGGTAAAGATCATGGGGGTGGGAGTGTGAACCTGGCCATAGTTCTGTAGCATTATGCCCACACTAGCCTTCCAAGATCCAAACTCAGGGTACAACTATACGGCTTCTGCCAACCCACATCTCCCCCTTAATATTTCAAGCTAAACAGTATTTTGGCACAATTTTGTTGTCCTCGTAAGCTTAAAGCTTCACCTTCACTCGCTAAGCAGTAATAATAGGTGGATAAGTCTGTGCACAACGATGTTGCTCTAAATGGTATTTATATCCCACCTTGCTTGACTTTCAAAGTGGCTCGCGACAGACTGGAAGAACCAGCCAAAACATTACAAAACTAGACGACGACTTAAAACAACCTGGAGACAAGCGGGCGCCGTGAAATCTTAGATGCGCAATAATGTGCGAGATTTTAAGGCTTTCAAAGCCCACGAGAGGAACAAACCAGTTGAGAGGGCGGCTAAAAAAAAAGTTCCTAACTGGGAAAATAAAAGATGGAAATGCCTCTGAAAGCAAAGGAGGTTGGAATGACACCCCGTCATCTCTTGGTGCTGAAATGGAGCTGGGAAAGGCTGCCCTGGAATTCGGGTGGAATGGGAGCTTTTTCTCACCACTCGAAAAGGCCTAGCTCTGGTCCCCGCCTGCCTTTTAAAAAGTAGGGGCACCCCACTCAAAAATGGGAGGAGAAAGGTCCTTTGGACCTCTTGGGTGCGCAGGAGATGTATGGCTTTGAAGGTCAAGAGCAGAAACTGCTGTCCAGAAAGAAGCTTGCTACCAAACTCCCCCTTTTATTGCTGCACTAGTGCGATTCTTGTGTTATCCATGTGCCCCACGGTGTTTTGGACCATGGCTGGCCGTGGGGGTGCGTTGCAAGATTAGAGCATGTGTTGCCAGGATAGTTCTCTCTGGGAGAGGATGCGGTTGGCACAATCTCACCCAAAGCAGTGCAGCAGATACCTCTAGCCTCTAAATTGAGGGCTGCCCCAAAGCGTTTCTAATCAGATGATTTTTCCCTCTCTTAGGTGAAATAAAATTCTTAAGGGAAAAGTTGGTGTCTCTCGCGGGACTTTAAAGGAAGCTTTCATCGGGTGCCTCCCCCCCGTGGTTAAGCTGATAACTGGGAACCAGCCGTGTTCCAGCACCACTTTGGAGGCGTGGCTGGGGGATTGGCCCCGCCCTCAAATAACAACACCTCTGATTGGCCCCTGCAGCCAATGGACATTTTCTCTACCTGACTCAGATGGAGCAGACAGGGAGCGAACTTTTTTCTCCTTATGCCTTAGATGGATTCATATTCCCATCAGCCGCCCCCCAAGCCAATTGGCCATGCTGGAAGGGGCTGATGGGAATTGTAGTCCATAACATCTGGAGTGCCAAAGGTTCGCCACCACGGGAGTAGACCCTGATATCTCCAGCCTGCTGAAACCACCTGACTCCAGACTCTCTGGCGGCCTCAGTTGGGACTTTATATAGACCAGAAAAACAACGCTTTAAGACCCACAAGATTATGGGATATAAGTTTTCAAGGGTCAAAGCTCCCTTTGTCAGACACAAGAATTTTGTCTCTTCATAGCTTATGCTCTGAAATCTTGCTCAACTCGAAGGGACTACTGGAATTGAGTCGTGCTTTTCTCCTGCAGGCCAGCATGGCTATTTGCCAGAAACTGTAAATCAAAAAGAGCCTTTTGGGGCCTGGGGTGGACAGTGATATAGAGCCCTGTGACATGCACCCCCAGTTGCAACCCTATGAAATGTTGCTTGGAAACAATTGCAGAGATGCATGGTGGGCCTAAAGAGAGAGCTCAGGATCTACACTAAGGCCCCTTCCGCACACGCAAAATAATGCGTTTTCAAACCACTTTCACAATTGTTTGCAAGTGGATTTTGCCATTCCGCACAGCTTCAAAGAGCACTGAAAGCAGCTTGAAAGTGCATTATTTTGCATGTGCGGAATGAGCCTGAGAAATGATGACCGTTATCTGACAGCATGTCCTGTCAGATTTTAAAGACATTTCCCTCCCTCACACATACATACTCCCCTGTAACCATGAGGGCTAGCCGCTTGCTTGTTTTTTTGTTTGTTTATCAGAAAAACTCAGGTTCTCAAGATTTCGCAAGCCCCGATTCCAAAAAGCCAAAACAGCGCACTCTACTGTGCCTTGCCGAATTGTGAGAACCCCCCT
Organism: Sphaerodactylus townsendi; assembly: GCF_021028975.2. Lineage (NCBI taxonomy): Eukaryota > Metazoa > Chordata > Lepidosauria > Squamata > Sphaerodactylidae > Sphaerodactylus > Sphaerodactylus townsendi. Next base: position 145,545,292 of record NC_059427.1, on the reverse strand, counting down.
TTCCGAGGGTCGCCATCTGCCTGGGGCAAAAACGTTCTGCCATTTTCAAACAGCCTTACCGGGATGCTATTCATTTCCTCGCTGGTGTTATTTTGCTCCACGCTATGGAAAGTTTAACCTGCCGATTTACGCATTTTTGTCCGTTAAAGAGACAGGGACGTTTTCACTCCGAGCAGCTGGCAGTCCGACCTCTTCCCCACCCTCCAAAACGTGGCACACCCGTGCCTGGCTTGCAAGCCGCACTGATCTTTTCCTCCCTGCGAAGCTGACGGGGCAAAATAAATGTTGTGAGCGCCACCTGCATCTGTGCCGGCGGCGCACAAAAGGTGATGAGTGACACCTGTTCAGGTACGCAACGGCAAGGGCGCCTCTTCTGACCTCCTGCATTCCAGCTGTGCACGGGATGTGCCGCACCGGTGTGCAGGTATGCAGCATAAGTGGGTACCCCTGTTTGTATATCTATGGGTACGCAGGCAAGTATTCAGAAGGGGCGGACGGTTTCGGCCTCTCCTGGTTGTTTCCTGGGCAGGCGGCGTGAGATTTTTCAGCGGCTCTGGATGCAGAACTACGTGTGCCTTGGTTTGGGCCTGCGTTAGCCACAGCATAGCCATTTGCCGACCCGTTACGACGAGTCCCTTGGACGAGTTGGTGGGGAAATGCACCACAAGGAGAGAAGCTGGGGAGAAAAGCTTTCCCCCCGCCCCATAAAGCGTGTCAGGAATGCATGCTGATCTATCTGGGGGGTTCTCCTGACCTCCCCCTTTACTCAGCTACTCCAGTTCTTCTCATCACACACAGGCTGTACCATATCGACGTGTACTGCTTGAGGAAGCCCATCTGCTCCATGTGTTTGTGTGCGCCTCACCTCGCATTGGACCACCTCTGTAAATAAGGAAATGAAAACAGTCTTTATAACAAATGCTCTTGTGTATAAAAGAGATTATTTCGGTCAATAAATCAAAGGCTTCTTCTGTCTTCTCTGAACCAAACAATAAAGGAAAAGAACTCTTAAACGGATCCTGCCTCTGTCCTCGTTTCGACTGGTTCTCGCGTTCTTCAAGGCACGCAAGGAAGAAAGGGATGGAGAGTAGCGTTGCCGCCTCTTGGTTGGGAAATTCCTGGCGATTTGGGAATGGAGGCTTAGGGAAGCGAAGGATCTCCCGTGGTTGCTTTGGGCTTTCTGGGCTGCGTGGCCGTGGTCTGGTGGATCTTGTTCCTAACGTTCGTCCGCATCGGTGGCTGGCATCTTCAGAGGTGTATCACAGAGAGATGGGTGATACACACTTTGTCCAGTGTGATATCTGTGTATCACACTTTTCTCTGCGATACACCTCTGAAGATGCCAGCCACCAATGCGGACGAACGTTAGGAACAAGATCTACTTACCAGTCCACGGCCACGCAGCCCGGAAAGCCCACCACCACCAGTTGAGTCCAGCCCTGAAAGCCCTCGACAGATCTCCCATGGATTGGGTCCATCCCTTCCAAAGTTGCCATTTCCCCCGGGGCAATGGGTCAGTGTTGTCCAGAGGTCAGTTCTAATGTCACGAGATCTCCAGGTCTCACCTGGAGGTGGGTAACGCTACTAGGAAGGGGGGTTGGAAAATCAGGAGGGGGCGAGGTACTGCAGGAAGGAAACGAGCGGAATCAGGAAAGGTGCCCTTGGCATCTATTAAGCATTGAGGTTGGCTCGACTCGGCTTCCTTTCCCATAACCCAGTGGTGGCGAACTTTTGGCACTCCAGATGTTATGGACTACAATTCCCATCAGCCCCTGCCAATTGGTCGTGCTGGCAGGGGCTGATGGGAATTGTAGTCCATAACATCCGGAGTGCCAAAGGTTCGCCACCATGGCCATAACCCTTCTTGCTGCCAGAATTTTGGCCTGTGAACCGTACTTTCTTGCCCAAATTTTAGTTCATTTTTATTTTCCCCCTCCAAAAAAAACCACACACACACTCACACACAGCCCTGGAATGTTTAATAGGTCAGCTCCCTGCTTGTGAAGCGCATGCGCCTTCCCTCGTGCGCTTGTTATTTGCTAGTGCATCCCTGGCAAGCTTGCAAACGAAATCCTTTCATTACTCAAGGCTGTGGCAGCCGGCGTGCCTTGCGCACCAAAGGAGCCGGCAGCGGCTGCCTTTCCCTTGCGTCAGCTGTCCCGGAACACCTGTGAGAAAGGGCTGAGTGTGACGTCGTGCCGCCCTAGAGGCAGCCTGTGTGGATTCGGTGAAACATTCCTTCTGTAGACTCAGTGCTTCGGGCGGAGTGACGGTGTCGTGGCATGGAAAATGGTGCTGGAAAGGGTGGCATGGGCCCCTCCCCCACACGCAGAATAATGCACTTCCAATCCACTTTCACAGTTGTATTGTTGAAGGCTTTCATGGCCGGATTCAACTGGTTGTGGTGGGTTTCCCGGGCTGCGTGGCCGTGGTCTGGTGGATCTTGTTCCTAACGTTTCGCCTGCACCTGTGGCTGGCATCTTCAGAGGTGTATCGCAGAGGGACGTCTGTTACACACTGTGTCCAGAGAGAAGGGAATGTTTAGTGGGGTATATGGTATATTGTCCGTGCACTTTCACAATTGTTCGCAAGTGGATTTTGCTATTCCACTCAGAAAAGCCCAGCCACAAAGTGGATTGAAAGTGCATTATTCTGTATGTGCGGAAGGGACGGTAGAGTTGCCAGCCTCTCCAAATAGGGTCCAGTGACCTGCCAGAATTACAATTGGTCACTGGACTACGGAGATCCCTCCCCCCGGAGAAACCGGCGGCTTGACATGCCGGCTCGATGACCCCGCTGAGGTCCCTCCCAGACTTTGGCACCCTTAGTTGCAACCTTTGTCTGTGGCTTCTTTTGAACCCAGAATCTCTTGCATGCAGAAGTCAAAGGGGCTATAGCTTCACCTCGGCAGGAAACATCAGACCAAAGGTGATCTTGAACCATTCATAACCCATCTTGAGCACAAAGAAGAAGAGTTTGGATTTATATCCCCCCTTTCTCTCCTGTAAGGAGACTCAAAGGGGCTGACAATCTCCTTTCCCTTCCCCCCCTCACAACAAACACCCTGTGAGGTGGGTGGGGCTGAGAGAGCTCCGAGAAGCTGTGACTAGCCCAAGGTCAGCCAGCTGGCGTGTGTGGGAGTGCCCAGGCTAATCTGAATTCCCCAGACAAGCCTCCACAGCTCAGGCGGCAGAGCTGGGAATCAAACCCGGTTCCTCCAGATTAGATACACGAGCTCTTAACCTCCTACGCCAGTGCTTTTGCCAGATCACCACCACATTTGCAGCCGAGAGGAAGCCGTAGATGCCAGGTGGAAGTTTGGAAATAATCCACTGCCGTTGGGAGCCACCACCGGAGCACTGAGAAATTCGGTCTAGGATTGCACCGTTAGAATGGCCTAGCAGTAGTGGCGAACCTTTGGCACTCCAGATGTTATGGACTACAATTCCCATCAGCCCCTGCCAGCATGGCCAATTGGCTGATGGGAATTGTAGTGCATAACATCTGGAGTGCCAAAGGTTCGCCACCACGGGCCTAAGGTTGCCAGCCCACCCTCCCTCCTGCCCCCTGGCCACCAGCAGGGATAGGGGGAGGGGGGCAGGTTGGGTTTGCAGCTCTAGGTTGGGAAATTCCCGGAAATTTGGGGTGAGGGGGTGGAGCCTGGAAAGAACAGGAACCCCAGTGGGGGACAAACCCACCCTTCAAAGTACTCATTTTCTCCGGGGGACTTGATCTCCACAACCTGGACATGAGTTATCATTCCAAGAGATGCCCATGTCCCACTTGGAGGCTGGCGTCCCTCATTTCTTCATGGGATGGGCCGCCTCTGAACGCTCCAGGAAGGATCGCAACAAAAGTCCTTCTCTCCTGGCCAAAGACCCTGCGTTTTTTCCTCCTTCGAGCCCTGTAGGCACGACACCACACAGAGTCGATGGGCGAGAATCCAACGTATTCCTTTTATGACATTATCAACCTTCGCCAGTTATTGACAGAAGAGTGCTGCCCTTGAATGGTTGCTCGGCCGACCTTCCTGTCCTTCAACCGTGCCTTTATTCAAGTGCAGGGCCGTGTCCTTCCCAGAAACTCCCAGTTGTTATTTCCTGCGGTTCTTTCTGTCTCTCAAACCAAAAGGTCCAAAGGTGTGCAATCAATGTATTGTCGAAGGCTTTCACCTCCTGATTCTTGTTAGAAGTTTCCTGGTAAAATGACCGTGTTCCAGTTTATTCTTTTCCTGACCTTTTGCCTGCATCTGTGGCTGGCACCTGAAGATCCTCTGAAGATGCCTAGCCACGGATGCAGGTGAAATGTCAGTATAGATGCCATTGGAACAAGTCTTAACAGCCCGGCAAACCGCACAACACCTTCAAAGTGCAAAAAATCACTTTGTTATCAACATACCAAAAAGCCTCTTTCTATTAGCTGGATGTTTCCTACTTTTTTTATTTATTTATTTATTTATTTATTTATTTATTTATTTATTTATTTATTTATCTATCTTATATACCGTCCAACCCCCGAAGGGCTCTGGGCGGTGAACAACAGAAAACTAGAGTTACATAACAGAATTCAAATAAGTTAAGTTAAAATGCAGCAAATAATAACACCAAAGCCCGCAACAGTTCCTATTAGACTCTCCCAAAAGGGGAGAAAAAGAATGGGGCCCATAGATGGTATGGCCCGAAATACAGGAGGGTAAAAGGGGCACTCAGCGGCTGGACACTCCAAAGGCCCGGCGGAACAACTCCGTCTTGCAGGCCCTGTGGAACTCACCAAGATCCCGCAGGGCCCGGACAGCTGGAGGAAGAGTGTTCCACCAGGCAGGGGCCAGGGCTGTAAAAGTCCTGGCCCACGTGGAGGCCAGCCGCATCATTGAGGGGCCAGGGACTACCAGGGACTACCAGCAAACTTTGAGCCAAACTAGTTGCTTAGTCCTGGTTGCGAAAAGCCTGGAGGTTTGAGGGGTGGGGGTTGAAGAGAGTGGGGCTTGGGGAGGGGTGGAGCTTCAGTGGGGTGAAGGGAAATAACCTTCACCTTGTGACGCGGCCACTTGCTCCACGTGATGTGGTCTGCCATCTGGAGATGCATTATAATAGCGGAAATCTCCAGGCATCACCTGGCAGTTGGCTACCCTGCCTCCTGCAGATGGAAACCCAGCAACATCTGCGTTTGGGGGTCTGCCTGACAGTCGGGTTGCCAGCTCTAGGTGGGGAAATTCCTGCAGATGTTCGGGATGGAGCTGGGAAAGACGAGGTTTAGGGAGGGAAGGAACTTCAGTGGGGCATAATACCATAGAGTCCACTCTCCGAAATATCCACTTTGTCCAGAAACTGATCTCCATCGAATCCTGCAGGCTCCAGCTGGAGTTGGCAACCATACCGACAGGAACTGCGGCTCACTAATTGTGGATCTGCCGGTTTGTGGGTTTTCCGGGCTGCGTGGCCGTGGTCTGGTCGTTTTCCTCTCCTGACTGCCTCTGTGGCTGCCATCTTCAGAGGTCCGTCACAGAGAAACACATCTTACTGTGACACACCTCTGAAGATGTCACCAGCCGTAGACGCGGGAGAAATATTAGGAGGGGGGGGGAAACCTACCAGACCACAGCCGCCGTCTGGAAAACCCACAACAGCCGGTTGATTCCAGCTGCGCCAGCCTTTGACAACACGGAAATGTGGGTTTGTTTACGTGCTTGTGAGGAGGGGAGAAGAGAATTCCGTTAGAGAAGAGCAGGCAGAAGAGGGAGCCTCCCAAAGACTTGGACCCAGGCGATAGAGCAGTGATGGCGAACCTATGGCACGGGTGCCAGAGGTGGCACTCGGAGCCCTCTCTGTGGGCACGCGCACACAGAGTTTGTCATGTGGGGGTGGAAAATCACCAACCAACACCCCCCCACACACACACATCTAGGCTGGCCTGGGCCACTGAGCACAAGGTGCGGGCACCACGGTGAGCAGGGAGGACTCGGCTGGCGGGCCTGGTGCCTGTGCTCCAGGTGGCTGGTCCCTGAAGGGGGGCAGAGGAGGCAGAGATGCTAGAGAGGCACAGAGCGGTGCGCACGGGACTTGCTGGAGGCTAGAGCAGGCTGGCCCCTGCTTGAGTGGGTGGGGCGGAGGAAGAGGGAGCCAACCGTTTTTTCTAAACTAAAACCTCAGTATTCAGGTTAAATTGCCGGGTTGGCACTTTGCGATAAATAAGTGGATCTTGGGTTGCAATTTGGGCACTCGGTCTCAAAAAGGTTCGCCATCGCTGCGATAGAGAGAGTCAAAAACTGTGTCTCCAGTTGGCAAACGAGGAGCACGAGGAACTCGCCTGGCTGTCCATGTTTCGGCTGTCAATGGGTGTCTTTGGCCTCTCCGAGAGGTCGGGCCAAATGGACACCATCCCCCCCCCACACTTCCACACCTCCTCGAGAGCAGGCCCTCCCCACACACCGTGCCATTATTATAAGTTGGCTAAACTCCAGTGCCGCCTGGAGATCGTCGGGGATTACGATAGCTCTCCAAACAACAGGGATTCGTTTCCTTGGAGAAAACGGCTGCTTTGGAGGGGGGCACTCTATGGGATGACACCTGACGGAAGTCCCCCCAACCCCGCCCTCCCCAGCTCTGCTCCCCAAAGCCCCTGGAATGTCCAGACCTGGAGCTGGCAACCCTGCCATGTTTACACCTCCGCACCCCTCCCCGTAGGAATCCTCGATCAGAGCGTCCCGGGAGGAGAATTGCAGGTTTTATTTGGCAGTGCCAATTATGAGCTCAATCCCTGAGCCGGCTAGATCTCACACCAAGAACGGGCAGGACTGCTTTGTGTATGCAATGAGTTTTTACTGTGTGGCAGAGGTTGTCTGGACAAGGCAGCCGCTCACGGGTGGGGTGGAGTCGGTTCTCTTGGCTCCTCTGTTTGCAGCCGGGTTGTTTTTTTGGCTCTGAGCAGCCGAGCACCGAAACAGCCCCTTGTGCTCTGGGAGCCGTTGCACGGACCTTTGCCCTCCGTCGGCAGGGTGGCTTACCTGCCTTTCATGCCTAGCTCTGCTGCACAGCGATCCCCAGGTAAGTTTAACACCTTGCAATACTCTAGATCAGTCATCTGCAGAATTTCCCCTGCGCAAGTCCAAGGCCGCTGTTGTCGCTTGTGCTGGGATCAAGGAGAGCTGAGAAAAGGAAGAGGAAGCAGGTTTCGGAAAGTCACTGCATCCCACCCCTGTGTTTGACATTCAGGCAACAGAGCGTTGGCTGGAAGAAGATGAAGCAAATGTTGAGGGTGGGGTGGAGTTCATGCCTCTTCATGCTCAATCCCCACCCCCCAACCCCCACCCCGTATGCAAACAAGTGGAAATAAATTCCCGTGTCGGGTTGCCTGGTACTACTCTGTACCTACTCCAGACTTTCTGTGACTCTGATATTATGCTAATTTTTTTTCACAGCAGGTTTCAAAATACACCATCTTTTTCCTCAAGGGAGTCCTGGCATAATTTATTATAAGTCCTACATAATCACCTGCCACAGTCATAAAGATCTTAAAATGCAGCAGCAGCAAGCCTTTATTGGCATAGACAACAGTACAACAATAGATTAAAAAAAACATATACAGTACAGGAAATAAATGTTAAGTGGAGGGAAATCTACTGGCATTTAGTAATTTCCAGGTGAAAGTCTGCCTCTTAAAATGCAATATTTTGTTTGTCTGGGGTTGGGATTTATGTAGTTTTTATCACCAGGGAAAGCCGTTTGGCTGAAAAGTTTGGTCCGGTTTGGAAACGGGATTTGTTTGTCCATTTGTGTTATAATTGTGTACAAATAAGTTTGTAATATATGCATTGCATTTTAATTGTGGCGAGCCGCTTCAGGTAGTAGGTTTTTCTTGGCGGAAAAGTAGCATAAGATAAATGGGAGAATGGGTGTCAGCTGCGTTGGGGGAAGGCTCCTTTCTAATCCCATGCTCAGGTTGCTCCGTGGCCACGTTTCCCCCCAGGCAGGGTGACCAGATGTTCCAAAACCCCAAACCACACCGAAACCAGCTTCCTCTACCTCTTACAATAATTGTGCAGCGAGTAGGGGGAACTCTGGTAGGGTCAGCTTTTCCTGCAAGTAGAATCGCCAGCTCTGGGTTGGGAAGTAACTGGAGGTTTGGGGCCGATTTTTCCCTAAAAATGCAAAAGCAATTAAAAACAACCACAGCAATATCAATACAAGTAATATCGATATCATCTTTAAGAAATAAAACAGGCAACCTTCGTCTTGCCTTTTGCAGTGACCCAGAAGGAGGGAAACCCTGCGGCGAGAGAGAAAACTCGCAGTTTCCCTGCTCTTGCAAAATGCTGGGTGCCCAGAATCTACGGCGATGCAACTCTAATGACGTCAGTAGAATAATCTCTGCCCCACAGGAACCGTGCACTTGCTGCAGGGCAGAGCACCAATGTATAATCAACCTTAAGTCACTGAATTGTGCTTTGATCCTGTTCTGTATAGAACTGCCCAACTGTGGAACTTGGAGGAAGCATGCTCAGTCTGGCTTTTATCAGTGGTGGTGCACACCTGGGAGACAGTCATGCTAGGAAAAGTTGAAGGCGTCAGGGAAAGAGAAAGACCCACCATGAAATGGATTGAGTGCCAGCGTGGTGTAGTGGTTAAGAGCAGGTGCACTCTAATCTGGAGAACCGGGTTTGAACTGCCACTTGAACTGCGGAGGCTTATCTGGTGGACCAGATTAGCTTGTGCACTCCAACGCACGCCAGCTGGGTGACCTTGGGCTAGTCACAGTTCTCTCTGAACTGTGACAGCCCCACCCACCTCGCAGGGTGTTTGTTGTGGTGGGTGGGGGAAGGGAAAGGAGAGTGTCAGCCCCTTTATTTATTTATTTATTTTTGAGGCTTTTATACCGCCCCATCCCCAAAGGGCTCTGGGCGGTCTCCTTACAGAGAGTCTCCTTACAGAGTCTCCTTTGAGTCTCCTCACGGAGAGAAAGGAGGGTTATGAATCCAAACTCTTCTTCTTTTTCTTCAATCAAGAAAGCTGCACCCCCTCGATTTGCAAGACCGGAACAAGGCTGTTAATAATAGGGCACTTAAAAGCTCATTAATTCATAGAGGCGCCATTAGTTGGAAATGACTTAACAACACTCAACACATGTACGTATGCCTTAAACTTACATGGCAAGTGAACAGTGGCGTACCTAGGCAACTGGAGCCCTGGGCAAAACCTGAGTTTGATGCCCCCCCATGGGCAGCCACCCTCCCCCACCGTGACCAAACAAAAATTTTTTTCCACCAGGTCGTTTCAAAGTCACCATCACATTATAGAACATGCCCCAACTCACAAATCTGAACACAGCAGAAATATTTTTTTTGAAAACATTTTCAAAATGCTTTCGAAATAGTAATAATAACCTTTATTAGTCATTGAGAGGATAAAATAAATAAAGAAAACAAGCATTGGCAGGAAGGGGGTGGATTTAAAAGGAAAATCTGGGGAAATGCCTGCTGTCAGGGGGTGCCTGCTGCCTAGTGATGTCTGATTAAGACAGTGCACCACAATGACCATGTATCTTCATGAGACCCTACTCATGATAATATCTAGAAACAGTGAAGTTTGGTTCAGGGGGTCCAAAGTTATCGACCCCTCAAAGGTGTAGCCCCCATCTCCTATTAGCTCCCTATTGAAATACAATACATGAGAGACTCCCTTTAGAGTCCATAACTTTGGACTCCCTGGAACGCCCTCACCAAACCTGGGTGATATAATCTGGATAGTCTCCCGAAAAATCCCTGAAATTTTGGTGCTGCTAGCCTAAAAACTGTGCCATCTGCAGGCCAAAAATCCCACAGACGAATCTTGTAGTTTTTGCGTACTCTATACATGGCACATAGCAACCACATTTCCATTTTATCAGCCACAATGGGAGGAACGCCTCTGCAAGTGAAGATGTAATTTAAAAAAAACTCATTTGCATTTTGTGAAGTAGACTTTGGGTCTTGCATACCTCTCAACCTCCCTGGGCACACGGTTCAAAAATTAAAGGTTTCCACTCGTGTGAAAGTGAAGAGTTGGTCCAAGCTATGGTTTATTGTCTTCAAAACAGGATATGCTTTGAAATTCCAGTCGGGAAGGCAGAAAACAAGACTGTGATTCACGATTAGGACGTAATCGCAATTGTCTACGAGAGATGAAATGTTTCATTTTTGCACCCTGCGTGTTTGGTTAGTTATGTCCGGACATTGTGAAAGTGTAAAGCAAAAATAAACCAGAGGCTTGTGGCACCCGAACGGTTAACAGCATTTCCTTCCAGCACTGGTGGACGAGGCCTCTCTTCTGCCCAGTGCCTCTGGCGTGCCCTTGGGGACCCACTGCAGGGATCGGCAGAAGTGGGCGCTAGTTCACAGAAACTTCCTTTCTGTGGAAATCTCGTTAAGTCATGAAGGCACGTCAAGATTCCTGTTCGTTTTCTGCAGCAGCATGCCCCTCTGGAATTATTACTTATTATTAAGTGATTATTAGGAAGGAAGGAAGAAAGGAAGAAAGGAAGGAAGGAAGAAAAAGGAAGGAAGAATGGAAGAAAAAGGAAGGAAGGAAGAAGGAAGAATGGAAGAAAAAGGAAGGAAGGAATAAAAAGGAAGGAAGGAAGTTTTGTGGCACCTTAAATGAGGGCAGGTGCTTTTGACTACTATTATTTTTATTATTTATTATTACCTAAGTTATTTATTGTCTGCCTTTCTTGCTGAGATTCAAGAAGAGGAGGAGGAGGAGGAGGAGGAGGAGAGGGGTTTGAATTTATACCCCCTTTCTCTCCTGTAAGGAGACTCAAAGGGGCTTACAAACTCCTTTCCCTTCCCCAGTGGTAGGATTCAAATAATTTAACAACTGGTTCTGCCAAAGTGGTGCGAACCTGCTGAATCCCACCACTGCCCTTCCCTCCTCACAACAAACACCCTGTGAGGTGGGTGGGGCTGAGAGAGCTCTGAAGGACTGTGACTAGCCCAAGGTCACCCCGCTGACTTGTGTTGGAGTGCACAAGCTAATCTAGTTCACTAGATAAGCTTCCACAGCTCAAATGGCAGAGTGGGGAATCAAATCCGGTTCTTCCAGCTTAGAGTGCACTTGCTTTTAACCATTACACCACGCTGGAAGGAAGGAAGGAAGGAAGGAAGGAAGGAAGGAAGGAAGGAAGGAAGGAAGGAAGGAAGGAAGGAAGGAAGGAAGGAAGGAAGGAAGGAAGGAAGGAAGGAAGGAAGGAAGGAAGGAACGGACGGACGGACGGACGGACGGACGGACGGACGGACATTTTGTGGCACCTTAAATGAGGGCAGGTGCTTTCGACTACTATTATTTTTATTATTTATTATTACATAGGCCATTTATTGTCTGCCTTTCTTGCTGAGATTCAAGGCAGCTTACATAATGTAAGCCAAGAGTACCATCAACTGTATAGGTTTAGATGACAGAAATCTGAAAACAGACATCTCAAACAGAGCCAAAACGAAGCATAAGCGTTAAAGCACAGTATATTAAATGGTGTAGAAATAGCCAGTCTGGAGCAAACTTACAGTGACAGGCAGCAGTACAGCGGCACGGTCCTTATCCCTTTACAAGTGCCATTTAATTTCAGCGTGGGGGTAAAAAGTGCCATGAAGTCTCATAAGAGAACATAAGAGCAAGCCAGCTGGATCAGACCAGAGTCCATCTAGTCCAGCTCTCTGCTACTCGCAGTGGCCCACCAGGTGCCTTTGGGAGCTCACATGCAGGATGTGAACGCAATGGCCTTCTGCGGCTGCTGCTGCTCCTGAGCACCTGGACTGTTAAGGCATTTGCAATCTCAGATCAAAGAGGATCAAGATTGGTAGCCATAAATCGACTTCTCCTCCATAAATCTGTCCAAGCCCCTTTTAAAGCTATCCAGGTTAGCGGCCATCACCACCTCCTGTGGCAGCATATTCCAAACACCAATCACACGTTGCGTGAAGAAGTGTTTCCTTTTATTAGTCCTAATTCTTCCCCCCAGCATTTTCAATGAATGCCCCCTGGTTCTAGTATTGTAAGTCTCAGTTGACTTATGGCAGCGCCAAAGGGTTTTTGAGGCAAGAGACTTTTGGAAGTGGTTAATTGCCATTGCCTGCCTCCGTGTGGCTCTCAGAGTTCTGAGAGAATATTAACTGGCCCAAGTTCACCTGGCAGGCTTCACGTGGAGGAGTGGGGAATCGAACCTTGTCCTCTAGATTAGAGTCCTCCGTTCTTACCCACTACTCTACGTCAGCTCCTTTAATTACATCACAGTCCTGTTCAACTGTGCAAGAACCTCTCTTGAATAGTTCTGCGTGGCATAGTTTGCAGAAGGCCAGGGATAGGGGGGCTTTCCCTCGCTTCAGTGAGCAGCAGTGGCGTAGGAGGTTAAGAGCTCGTGGATCTAATCTGGAGGAACCGGGTTTGATTCCCAGCTCTGCCGCCTGAGCTGTGGAGGCTTATCTGGGGAATTCAGATTAGCCTGTGCACTCCCACACACGCCAGCTGGGTGACCTGGGGCTAGTCACAGCTTCTCGGAGCTCTCTCAGTCCCACCGACCTCGCAAGGTGCCTGTGGTGGGGAGAGGAAGAGAAAAGGAGATTGTAACCCCCTCCTTAAGTCTCCTTAAGTCTCCCTCCTTAAGGGAGCAGCAGTGGCGTAGTAGATTAAGAGCTCGTAGATCTAATCTGGAGGAATTGGGTTTGATTCCCAGCTCTGCCGTCTGAGCTGTGGAGGCTTATCTGGGGAATTCAGATTAGCCTGTACACTCCCACACACGCCAGCTGGGTGACCTTGGGCTAGTCACAGCTTCTCGGAGCTCTCTCAGCCCCACCTACCTCACAGGGTGTTTGTTGTGAGGGGGGAAGGGCAAGGAGATGGTCAGCCCCTTTGAGTCTCCTGCAGGAGAGAAAGGGGGGATATAAATCCAAACTACTCCTCCTCCTCCTCTTCTTCTTCTTCTTCTCCTCCTCCTCCTCCTCCTCCTCTTCTTCTTCTTCTTCTTCTTCTTCTTCTTCTTCTTCTTCTTCTTCTTCTTCTTCTTCATCGGGGAGGCCATTCTATAAGGTGGGCGCCACAACTGTCGCCAGCTGACACAGACTCTGCTTCCTGGAATGTGTTCGGCAAACTTTTTCGGCAGCAGATGGCAGCAAAATGCCAGTTTCTGGTCCTTCGCCCTCCCCCCAACAGCCGTGCCACGACCGGTTGAGGAATTGAAGTCAGATGCCCATCCTCCACCTGCTGCCACAGCCCATGCGCTTTCCACGAGGGATGGGCCAATGTGCATACTGAGTTGCGATGCTGTGTGTGTGTGTCCTGAGTTATCCCCTTGCTGTGGGGGTAGTGGGAAGGGTGGAGGGAGAGCGGCGGGGCTGGAATTTCGGAACTCCAAGTGCAGAATTAGCTCGGGTCATGGGATTTAGGGATAGGCATAGGTTTGGACCTCTGACCATCTGCCTGGGCAGAGCTCATTCTTCCTGCTTTTAATTTTGCAGGATTTCTCTCCCTTGAGTCAGTTGCCTGCGGTAAAATTCTGCTTCTCTGAGGAAATGAAGTGGATAATATCACAGGAGAACAGGAGTCACTGTCCGGAGGAAAGGGATTTCCTTGGAAATATCTGCCAGTGGATCAATCCTTTTGGTAGAGACTTAACGTTCAGCAAGGTTGAAATTTTCATAGAAGGAGTTCACTCTACCCGGGAGAACTGGGTGTGTTTCCCCGCTCCTCCACATGAAGCCTGCTAAGCAGACCTTGGGCTAGCCACAGTCCTCTCAGATTCCTCCCAGTCCCCCCTGCCTCCCAAGTCTCTGTTGTGAAGAGAGGAAGTAGGAGCTGAGTCTCCTTACAGTGAGAGAAATGTTTCAAAATGTCTTGAGGAAAGTTTGTGGGTTAATCTTTCTCGAGTGTCAGAGGTCCTGATTCTAATTGGGCCCCTGCATTGATGAGTTTGAGGTGGGAAACCCCAACCCCAACACATGGTGACCACCACCAGTTAGGTATAGTGGCAGACATAGGTCAGATTCCCCACCCACTCATTAGATGTAAGGCCTCTGAGCTGACACACTGGGAAGTTCCTGCAAAAAATACTCTCCTCACTGGCACCACAAGGAGCAATGAGCTTGGCTAAAATTCTGTCACTCTGATATTCAGCCGCTCCTCCCTCCCCTCAGGAAGCGTCATTTCGGGACCCTGTCTGTGCACAGTCTCTTGTCCTAGAATATCGAGGAGTAGTCCCTTCTACTTCTCAGTTTTTGAAGTGGGGAATCGGCCATAGACCCAAACTCTTCTTTTTCTTCTTTGAAAGGAGGAGAGAGCTCCCACAACGTGGTTGTGCTTATTCCTGTACAATGAAAAAATAAATTCTCCTTTTTGCACAGTCGGTTGTGTGTTTGGCTTCTAGCTACTCCACCTCTGAGGATCTCTGGTGGTATCCACGGGCTTCTTTCCCCGCATCTGCTCCGTACCATAAAATGGTATCAGGGAAAGCAGTAATGTTCTGTGGGCCGAGTGCGAGAGCATAGTTAGAAAATCAACCATGAGTGCCAAAATACCAGAAAGTTTAAAGGATTATGACACCCCAGAGGGCAGTGTGATGAAGACACTTTTTGAGAATCGAGTGCCCAAAATTGCAACCCTAATCCCCAATTTATTTATCGCAAAGTGCCAACCCGGCAATTTAACCCGAATGCTGAGGCTTTAGTCTAGAAAAAACCGGTTGGCTCCCCTTTCCTCCTGCTTCAATTCAGCCATGGTAAATAGATTGCTCTAGCCTCCAGTAGCCCTGCCAGCACCACTGTGTGCTCCTCTCTAGCATCTCCCCAGTTCCTCTATACCGGGCAGCAGCCACCCGGAGCACAGGCACCAGGTCCAGTCGAGTCCCTCCCCTGCTCACCACGATGCGCAGATATACGAATTTGAAAGGAAGTTCTCTGGGATGTTTAGATGTGTGATTTTCTCTTATTCCCTGATATGAGTTGGGAAACTCTGTGCGCGCGTGCCCACAGAGAGGGCTCCGAGTGCCACCTCTGGCACCCGTGCCATAGGTTCGCCATCACTGCTGTAGGGTCTTTGGGGCAAGAAATGTCTGGGGAGGTAGTTTGGCTGCTGCTGGCCTCTGTATGGTTCTAGAGGCCTCTGAGAGAACTCTGACTATTCCAAGGTGCCCAATTTTCCTCCAGAGGAGGAGTGGGGCATCAAACCTAGTTCCCCAGAGTAAAGCCTGCCACTGTCCCTAACTAGACGATGCCATTTTTCGTGGGTTGGGGTTGAGTTTCCCACCCTCAGCCAGAGGTCACCTGTCAAATGTCACAGGCCAAACTCGTTTCCTAAGTGCAAGTGCCCCTGATACCTGAATCAGGGAACCATCACAACACCTCTAGTTAGTGAAGCTCTTCAGACTTCTCTGTTTGCCATTTCGGCAACCCCTGGTACATATACTGATAATGGATGGGCTACATTGATGGGCCACCCACGCAGTACCCCCCCCCCCCCCAGTGGGGCATCTAGTGCACTCCCAGGTCTGTTTCAAGGTGGCAAAATGTTGTGAAGGGAAGGAGGAGGAGGAGGAGGAGTTTGGATTTATATCCCCCCTTTCTCTCCTGAGGGAGACTCAAAGGGGCTGACAATCTCCTTGCCCTTCCCCACCCACACAACAAATATCCTGTGGTGTGGGTGGGGCTGAGAGAGTTCAGAGAGGCCACCCAGCTGGTGTGTGTTGGAGTGCCAGGCTAATCTGGTTCCCCAGATAATCTTCCACAGTTCAAGTGGCAGAGCGGGGAATCAAACCCAGTTCTCCAGATTAGAGTGCACCTGTCCTTAACCGCTACATCACACTGGCTCCTTCTCCCATGCCTCTATCCTGTGTTTTGGAAGTGAGTTCCCAGAAGGATATGCGTGACCAGTTGTGTCAAAGTTGGATCAAAGAACCCAGACTCAAACAGTGACAAACAGTAATATTTAGTCTGGCCTTCAGAATGGCATCGTCTTGGTTCAAATCCCCACTTAGCCATGATGTTTACAGGATCAGCTTGTGAGAACAAAATGGAGTACTGGACCATGCATGCTGCCCTGAGCAGAGATATAAAGAATTTTGGACAATAACAATGCTGCTTACATTAACTATTTGCTACTGGTACACAGTGCCTACCTCTGCCAGCAACCTTTGGGTTCACGGTCACAGTCACCCAAAGTCAAATGTGGGTGATTCATTGAGGGATGTCGTAGTTTTGTTATTGATTGCTAGATGGAGTGAGTGACAACTGAAGGCGGTGGCAACCTATGGGAGTCAAATCAATTGTTTGCCCATTTCCTCAGCTCTCTATCCCTTTGTTCTAGGTTAGGCGCCACTCTAACAAACCCCGGTGTTTTATAGTGGAGTGTTGATACTGTATGCTGTTGTGATGCCTGGGCTCTGTTGGTGGGTCTTCAGTCAGGTCTGTGGAGAGGTGTATAGGAATGGCACTTTTGATGAGTCCATTTGGACTAAACTATTGATAAGACTCTGAATGGCTGCTGTATCTATCTGTCTTTTATGGACAATTGTTTTATGGTTTTATTGTTTTATTGTATTTATTGTATTTATTGTATTTATTGTATTTTGGAATGCCAATAAAGGCTATCATATCATAAAGAATTTTGGAATTGTTGAAGCTCTGGGGAGAAAATGAGTGGGTTGTTTTGAAGGAAAATGAATCTATGTAATACTTTCTTCCTGATCAAATCTAGACCTATGTTAGCGGTTTGACAGTATCAAATGCATCAAATATAATTGAGTGTTTATGATTGTAGCATTTGGCATATTTGTACAATTTAGTGGTATATTTGTCTTAGTTTTCTAGAAGCAAATTGGGCGCGTGCCCAATATTTGGGAGAGACCATAAGTGATTTCTCTGCTACCAGTTACCTTTAGCACATACATATTCGTTTTTGCCATATGAGAAGCAAAAGATTAATAATTGAAAACAGAGAACAACATTTGTAGTGTGCAAAAGAAAATGTATTGTTTGGACAGAAGCAATCTCACACAGTCACAATAAAGCAGAAGTCCAGCAAAACGTTAAAAGCAAGTGAAGTTTATTCCAGAATAAACGTTCATGAATCAGATCTCACTTCATCAGATGTATATGGAGCGCCAAATAATTTTACAGAGAGTTTCATAACCAAAATCACAGGTGACTTGAGAGGATGTAGTTAAAGCAGAGAAAAATCCTGCTGTAAATCATTCAGGTGTGTGTCCCTGTGTAAGTGGCTGGAAGGGAATGAGTTGCTACATATCACAAACAATGAGAGAGGTCAGAGGTTCCGGCCGGTCATGAGATGCAGATACAGCAAGATAGAAGATCAGCCACATAAACAAGATCTAATCAAGGAAGGTGTGGTATGAAGCATAAGAAAAAAATAACATTTGTAAACCATTACAGGGTTTGCAGTATGGTAATATGATAACAACATGATAAGAACAAATTAACACATCTAAAGGGCGGGTCCCGTGGATCGGTTAGCAAGGCCAGCAAATGAGGGAAACTGTTTGGAGCTGTCCTAAGCAGACCTAATGAGAAGTATTTTATTCAGTAGGGCAGTGGTGGCGAACCTATGGCACGGGTGCCAGAGGTGGCACTCAGAGCCCTCTCTGTGGGCACGCACAAACAGAGCCCCCCCCCCCTGAATCTAGGCTGGCCTGGGCTGCTGGGCTCGATTATTAGCATTAAACCTAAGACCTAGTTTTGGGGAAGCAGTGTAGGTAGCCCTGTTAAGCGCTGTTAAACCCCACTGATTTTCATGCAAAGAACTAAAGCCAGATCCTTTACCTGGGAGTAAGCTTGGTTGCTGGCAATGGGGCTTGCTTCTGAGTAAACCCTCCTAGGGTCGTGATTCACCCATTGGAAGAGTTGCTTGGTTGCTTCAAAGCCAAGCCACCAACTACCACCAAGCTTACTCCCGAGTAACGCACGCCTCGGAGCCAACCGTTTTTTCTAAACTAAAACCTCAGTATTCAGGTTAAATTGCGTGTTGGCACTTTGCGATAAATAAGCGGGTTTGAGGTTGCAATTTGGGCACTCGGTCTCGAAAAGGTTCGCCATCACTGCAGTAGGGCTTACTCCCAGGACAGCATGCTCATGGTTGCGCTCTTTAAAACAGATGGTGGGAAAGTCTTTAATCTCCTGATGATTTCTAATTCATTACTTTTTTGTTAGATTCCTCCTTTGAAGCTTTTTCTACCAAAGAAGGATGACTTTTAGATCGGCAACAGTATACCCCCAGTAGATTAACATGTTTCCCAGCTGGTTTACGAATGCTGAGATTTTAATACGTTTGTGTCCATTTCTTCTCTTGCATGGGTTTATTTATTTAAATTTATTTAAATTTTATTTTATGTATTTTTTTCAATTTGTTAATCACCCCTCCCGTGTTTGGCTCGGGGCGATATACAATCCACAGTGTAGTACACAAAAGCTGTTTCGAGTAACCCATAATTTAAAATGAAATAGTACCTACATAAAAAATAAAATAACCAACATAAATCAGAAGTTAATAAAACGGATTACACTAAAAGCTGTAAAGACCAAGCGCAGAAGATAACCTACCTATCGTGTTTCCCCAAATATAAGACAGTCTCTTATATTATTTTTTGCTCCCAAAGATGCGCTATGTCTTATTTTCAGGGGATGTCTTATTTTTCTGTGTTCTGTTTGTCGGGCATGCTTCCAAACAAAAACTTTGCTATGTCTTACTTTCGGGGGATGCCTTATATTTCGCACTTCAGCAAAACCTCTACTATGTCTTATTTTTCGGGGATGTCTTATATTAGGGGAAACAGGGTATGGCCAAGAAGTCACCTAGCCCTAGGGCCGTGGTGGTGAACGTTTGGCACTCCAGATGTTATGGACTACAATTCCTATCAGCCCCTGCCAGCATGGTCAATTGGCCATGGTGGCAGGGGCTGATGGGAATTGTAGTCCACAACATCTGGAGTGCCAAAGGTTTGCCACCATGGCCCTAGGGAGACTGGCAGTCATAAATTGGCCTCAACAAAACGCCTGGTGGAACAGTTCCGTTTTGCAGGCCCTACAGAACTCTGCAAGATCCTGCAGGGCCCTGATCTCCTCTGGGAGACTGTTCCACCCGGAAGGGGCCAAGGCCAAAAAGGCCCTGGCCCACATTGAGGCTAAACCAGCGGTAGGGAACCTGCGGCTCTCCAGATGTTCAGGAACTACAATTCCCATCAGCCCCTACCATCATGGCCAATTGGCCATGCTGAATGAGGCTGATGGGAATTGTAGTTCCTGAACATCTGGAGAGCCGCAG
>NC_059427.1:145437100-145525903 GCF_021028975.2 Sphaerodactylus townsendi | reverse complement strand
TTTTTTTAACCTTTTACTCCGCTCATTCTGAGAAGCGCATGGATGCGCCCGGCCTGCTGCCTGCAGGGCGGGCAAGGATGAAACCGGCGGCTCGGCCTCGCCGGCTGCCGGGAAAGCTCCCACCCTGCTCCAACTGGGTGGGCGAGAGGGGAAGCCTGCGGGGCGGCCCAGCCAACCATGGGCAGTTGGTGCGCCCGCCCTGCTGCCTGTAGGGCGGGCAAGGATGGGGCCGGCGGCTCGGCTTGTGGAGCCACAGTGCAAGGGCAGAAGAGCCGCATGCGGCTCTCAAGCCGCAGGTTCCCTACCCCTGTACTAGGGGAACGAGCAGCTCTCGAATACTCTTCTTTCAGCCGAGCACATTCCTGGGATCGGAGTTCGCCAGGGGACAAAAGCAGCTAGGGGAACAGACTGCACCAAGGAAAAGCCTTCTGAGGTTGCGGTCGGAAATAACGACTACTGTTGTGGAGAGCGGGGTTCAAATGCTCACTCTTCCGTGAATTGTCTTGTCTTTTTCACTTGCTCCCGACCGACTTTTCTGGGTTGTGGTGAGAATTAAAAACGCTGAGGGGGCGCACCAACTCCTGACACAACGTATTCGGGTCTGGATGTAGGGAGAAATCGGGCGAGTGTTGCCGGGCTTGACAGGGTAGGACAGTGGCGGTGAACCCTTGGACCTCCAGATGTTATAGACTACAATTCCCATCAGCCCCAATTGGCCATGCTGGCAGGGGCTGATGGGAATTGTAGTCCACAACATCTGGAGTGCCAAAGGTTCGCCACCACGGGGGTAGGACAATGCCGCCTCTGTCCTGCTGGGTCCAGCTTGGTTGTTGGGGCAGTGGGAGGTGATGGGGAAGCGGTTGCCAGGCCTGATGGTGTTTGGGCACTATTTGTGGGACTATTTTCTACTGCGGAAGCACTCGACTCTTTCATATCGGCCACACAACTACTGACTGCCCTTAGATCAGGAGTCTTCAAACTATGGCCCTCCAGATGTTCATGGACTACAATTCCCATCAACCCCTGCCAGCATGGCTAAGTGGCAGGGCTGATGGGAATTGTAGTTCCTGAACATCTGGGGGGCCATAGTTTGAAGACCACTGCCTTAGATCTTTCAGAGGAAACAGGTATAGTCAGTTTTTCAGTGGAAACAGGTATACTGGTAGTTAGTTTAGCCGTGCGTGCTAAAGTACTCTAGGAGGGGTGGGAGATTTTTAACTGGTCCCACACTGCCACATCATTCTCTCGGGCGCATTGGACAGTAACACAACTTTGGGGTGCACGTAATGAAGGAGAGGAGGGCTCCTAAGCTGTTGCGCTTAGTAAGTCATGAATGTAAAAAAAAAATGCCGTCAGTGAACATCTGGCATCTCCCAGAGGTTTCCAGAGGTTTGCACTCTGCTTCCAGAGTGATTTAAATTGTAAAACCAGTTTTGGCTGGAGGGATTCCTGAGAGGGCATCGCGTTGTAATGCTGTTGGAGCTGGAATGATAATTTCTGTACAGGGAAATGGATGTGGTAGACCTATATAATGAGATATTCCCTATATTTCTTTTTTCTCAATATGTCCTCATTTGGGATATTGTGAAGGGGGAGAAGCTCAGAAGAGAGAGGTGCTGTGGTTTTAGGGTAGAAGAAGAGGAAGAAGAGTTTGGATTTATATCCCCCCTTTCTCTCCTGCAGGAGACTCAAAGGGGCTGACAATCTCCTTGTCCTTCCCCCCTCACAACAAACACCCTGTGAGGTGGGTGGGGCTGAGAGAGCTCCGAGAAGCTGTGACTAGCCCCAGGTCACCCAGCTGGCGTGTGTGGGAGTGTACAGGCTAATCTGAATTCCCCAGAGAAGCCTCCACAGCTCAGGCGGCAGAGCTGGGAATCAAACCCGGTTCCTCCAGATTAGATACACAAGCTCTTAACCTCCTACGCCACTGCTGCTCCCAGCTCCTGGTTGAGAAACTGCTAAAGATTTAGGGGTGAAGCCTGAGGAAGACAAGGTTTGAAGAGAGGAGCGAGGTAAATGCTTTAGAGCACAGGTGTCAAACTCGCGGCCCTCCAGATTTTACGGACTACAGTTTCCATCATCCCCTGCCAGCATGATGCTGGCAGGGGATGATGGGAACTGTAGTCCATAACACCTGGAGGGCCGCGAGTTTGACACCTATGCTTTAGAGTTTCATCCAAAGCAGCCATTTTTCTCCAGGGTAAATGATCTCTGGGTTTGGAGATCAGCTGTAAATCCAGAGGATCTCCAGCCCTGACTTGGAGATTCCACTATATCCCAAAGCACACGTGGCCCGTGCAACAACGGTAGAACCAAATAACCACTTCACATTCCCTGGCTCACAGTCACCCAATACTGTATTTCTTCAAAGATATTCAACATGCAAGTTATCAATACCAGGGTAATAAATATGCAGAAGCACTCTCAAAAATAACTCGAACGTCGATCAGTTTATATACATCAAAATAAGCCGTACGTAGCCTGTTTTACATTCATAAAAAGATTTCTAACTCAGATACAAAACCTTCTTGGTTCAAAATAAATTCCAATACAGTTAGCATCAATATTGCCCACTAGACCCCATTGACATTAGTGTTAGCCACTAGGCAGTACTATCCACTAGGCCAGGGGTCGGGAACCTGCGGCTCGCGAGCCGCAAACGGCTCTTTAGAGCCTGTGGTGCGGCTCCACGCCCCTTCCTGGGCAGCGTGGGATTCCGCCCCCTTCCCCCGCGCAGAGACTGCCGCCGTGCCGCCGTCCCGACGGGGGGAGAGAAGAAAGCGGCCTCCCCGCCGCCGCCGCCGCCGCCGCCCCCCCGAGAAGAAAGCGGCCTCCCCCCCCCGAGAGAAGAAAGCGGCTCCGCGCCACCGCCCCCCCCCAAGAGAAAAAAGCGGCCTCCGTGCTGCCGCCCCCAGGGGAGAGAGAAGAAAGCGGCCTCCGCGCCGCCACCGCCCCCCCCCAGGGGGGAAGAGAAAAGGCCGGCCGCCCGCGCTGGGGAAGAGAAGCGTCGGCCTCCGCGCTTCACCGCCGCCCCCCCCAAAGAGAAAAAAAAGCTAGCACCAGTGCCACCGCCCAAAAATCCCCGAAACAGCTCAGCCCTGGAGTTGGCAACGCAGGGGATTTTTTGACAGGTCGAAGAAGGGAGGGGGAAGGAGCCGCAACAGCGGTGAAAGTGAAACCAGCCGAAGCAGCAACAGAAGCAGCAGAGTCGAAACAACAGCCTCCGTCCGCCCCCCCACAGAGGGGGGGGGGAGAGAAGGAAGTGGAATCCCCCCCCCCCAGGGTGCGGCTCCATGAATTTTCTTTTCCGGGGAAAATGGGCCCAAATGGCTCTTTGAGTCTAAAAGGTTCCCGACCCCTGCACTAGGCTAATTGATTACTGTTAAAGGTTGATCTCGACGAGTCTTCAATGGCCCGTGGTCATATGTAAACGTCTCCTTACCGTTATCCCTTATTCCATTCATTCAATACTTTTTCAAGTCAGACCACGATTACAGCTCAATATTTATTTATTATTATTTAGCGATATTGTGCAGACTACTGATTTTGTGTTTTTTTTTAGGGAAATGCCAGTTGTCAATCCCAGCAAAGAATGGTGGCGGGGAACTGATTTCCCCCCCCCCCCCACTCCTCGCAGGGATCAACAGCTGGCATTTCCCTTAAAAAATCCCCAAAGATAGCCCACGCAATGTCGATATAAGGAATATCGACATTACATTTCAAGAGCTTTAAAAAAAAAGACCCACACTCTTCAATGTTGCATTGGATGGGGAAACGTCCCAGAAGGATAGGCTGACCAGCCGTCCCGCTTTTGGCGGGACCGTCACTCCTTTGGACAATTTGTCCCACGTCCCGCAGGTTCTACAAATTGTCCTGATTTTTGGGAGGCTGCTGCATTGCCTTGGGGGCGCAAGGCAGTGCGGCAGCCTCCCGTGCGCCCGGCCGCAGGAGCGCATGGCCTTCTGGGGCTCGCTGTTTGCCGCCCTGTCACAGGGCGGCAAACGGCAAGCCCCAGAAGCCTGTGTGCTTCTGCGTGTACATGCGCGCGTGCGTGCGTGCAGCTGCTTCCCCGTCCTGGATCACAAAGGTGACCATCTGGTCACTTTACAGAAGGAGCAAAACCTCAAAGCAAAGGGGGAACATCGGGGTTCCCCCCCTCATGAAGGCCCCTTCCGCACATGCAGAATAATGCACTTTCAATCCACTTTCACAATTGTTTGTAAGTGGATTGTGCTTTGCCGCACAGCTTCAAAGTTCATTGGAAGTGAATTGAAAGTGCATTATTCTGCATGTGCGGAAGGGGCCCAACTGTGGGGCTTCTGGGATTTTCAGCACCACAAGTGGGATTGAGTCAGTACAGAAATCTCTGCCTCAGAGGAAACTTTCCCTCACTGTGGGGCAGAGCGCCAGTCAATAATCAGCCTCAGTCTGGCTGGGCCTTTCAAACGGGTTCCATCAAGGTTAAGGTGGAGTTGCTAATTCCAGGTTGGGATATTTCTGGAGATTATGGCGGGAGGAGCTGGGAAAGTCTGGGCTAGGAGACAGGACTGACCTCAGTGGGGTACATGATGCCATGAAGCCCAGCCTGAAGCACCCATTTCCTCCAATGGAACTGATCCTGGAGATCTGTTGTAATTGGGAAATCAGCAACAGATATTGTTTGGAAGAGCAGCGTGCGTGAGGTTGGAACACTGGGAAAGCCGATCGGAAACACAGCTGGTTTCTGTGTGCGCTGCATGGTTGGGTTCTGGAGATCTAAGAACATAAGAACAAGCCAGCTGGATCAGACCAGAGTCCATCTAGTCCAGCTCTCTGCTACTCGCAGTGGCCCACCAGGTGCCTTTGGGAGCTCACATGCAGGATGTGAAAGCAATGGCCTTCTGCTGCTGCTGCTGCTGCTCCCAAGCACCTGGTCTGCTAAGGCATTTGCAATCTGAGATCAAGGAGGATCAAGATTGGTAGCCATAGATCGACTTCTCCTCCATAAATCTGTCCAAGGCCCTTTTAAAACTATCCAGGTTAGTGGCCATCACCACCTCCTGTGGCAGCATATTCCAAACACCAATCACACGTTGCGTGAAGAAGTGTTTCTTTTTATTAGTCCTAATTCTTCCCCCCAGCATTTTCAATGGATGCCCCCTGGTTCTAGTATTGTGAGAAAGAGAGAAAAATTTCTCTCTGTCAACATTTTCTACCCCATGCATTTTCTACCCCATCTGGCTTTCATTCTTTTTAATGATATTTTTACTAATTTTCTCATTATAATTGACAGACAAAAAAAGGAAATATAGAGCAGAAAAAAGGAAGGAAAAGTAAAAAAGAAAAATAATAATGCAGCTACCCAAAAAACTGTAGGGGCATTCTGCACTTTGGACCTCGATATTACAAAACTGATATCATGACAGAGAACGTTACAGTTTTACAATTCACTCCCTTCTGTCCATTGACTCTAAAGCAGGGGTCCCCAAACTTTTTAAACAGGGGGCCAGTTCACTGTCCCTCAGACTGTTGGAGGGCCGGACTAAAAAAAACGATGAACAAATTCCTATGCACAAATGATTGTAAAATGTTTGATTTCACCTTTCAGCCTTTCTGTCATGGTCTATTTTTAGAACAGTGACCAAAGTATGTCAAGTACAGGGTGGGCTCCAAATATTGTTGGGGAGGCTGTGGAATACCTTCCCCTGTAAAAAAAAAGCAGAACTTTCCCAATGAAGCATTCCATCTAACCCAGGATCAGGTATCTTCCTGGGTTCTTTCCTCCCTAGCAGCCAGCGAGGGATTTGCCAGCCTGGCTGATGCCAATGGGAGTGAGGCGGAACAGAAAGCCTGAGAGCAACACATGGAGTAGCTGAGAGGGAAGGGCGGAGCAGGCATTGCCACATGTAAGGTTTCCAACTCTAGGTCAGAAAATTCATGGAGATTTGGGGGTGCCATCATGTAACTGCAATCAACAGCCGTTGGGGCCGGTTCCTCCTCTCCCTCGAGCCCCCACTGCACATGAATGGAGCCATCGCCGCCATGCCTGGCGGGCCAGATAAATGCCTTCAGGGGGCCACATTTGGCCCCCGGGCCGTAGTTTGGGGACCCCTGCTCTAAAGCATTAATAATAAACAATTTCTTGTTTCTTAATCAGTAACAAATTATTGTAGATTTCACAGCTGCCAGATCTCTAGCTGGTTGTTGGCCTTCATTACAATTTGAGCCTCACCCAGAGGCCTAGGAAGTTGTAATGTATCGGCGTAGTATTCGTGCAGATCCCAGCAGGGCTGTCTCCTGAATTTGACAGATGTTAATTTTGTCAATTCGCAGATGTTTCAAGTGCTGCCCTAGTGTTTTTGGGATGGCGCCCAGCGTGCCGATTACCACTGGGACGACCTCAGCTGGTTTGTGCCATAGACGCTGAAGCTCGATTTTCAAATCGTGGTATCTAGTGACCGTCTCGTGTTCTTTTTCAATGGCCCAGCTGTCACCAGGGACTGCTATGTCGATGATGGTCACTTTCTTGTCCTTGATCACAGTGATGTCTGGTGTATTGTGTTTCAACACTTTGTCCGTTTGGATTCGAAAGTCCCACAGGATCTTGACCTTCTCATTTTCCATTACTTTCTCTGGACAATGTTCCCACCAGTTCTTAGCTGTTCTTATGTTGTAATTCTTGCATAAATTCCAGTGGATCATCTGGGCCACTGAGTTGTGTCCCGGTTTGTACTCAGTCTGGGCAAACTTTTTGCAGCAGCTGAGGACATGATCTACAGTTTCATCCGCTTCTTTGCATAATCTGCATTTTGCATCATCTGAGGATTTTTCAATTTTGGCCTTGATCGAATTTGTTCTAATGGCTTGCTTTTGGGCGGCTATTATTATTATTGTTGTTGCTGCTGTCGTCGCCGCTGTCGCTGTCGTTGTTGTTATTATTATTATATTGATACAAAAACAGTTATACACAGCAAACAAGATCAATATGCTGGATTTTGTATTACAACACCACGTCGGAAACTTCCCAAGCATCTAGGACTGTGTGATGGATGATGATGATGATGATGATGATGATGATGATGATGATGATGATGATGATGATGATGATGATGATGATGATGATGATGGTAGATTTCACAGCTGCCAGATCTTTAGCTGGTTGTTGGTCTTCATTACAATTCGAGCCTCACCGGCAAGGGAAGACTGTGTATCGGCGTAGTATTCATGCACTTCTTCTTCTTCAGCAGAGTTATGGGCTCCTTTCACTTGAACGAATGCGTGGGGACATTACTAAAAAAAAGAATCTGAAAGATTCCCCATGAAGAACCTGCATGCAAAACACATCAGGGTTGCAAAAGTTTTTAAATAATTCATTTCTTTTGGTCCAGTTTGTTTCATTTGTTTTGCTTGGATGTGCCCCCCCCCCTTCTTTTCTTCCTCAATTTCTGAACCAATCCCTTGTCAACTGGGATTCCTTCTTATGTCGCTGCTGTTCCATTAGCAGCACATCTGCCTGAATGGAATATTTTTGCCTGTTTTTGTTCTTAGGCAAGATGAGGCAGCTACCTCAGAGGGTTGGAGGCAGGCTGTTTGTCAGGGACAGCCGCTCTAGAATGGGCACAATCCACCAGGAAGGCACAGTCCTCCCTTGCCGGAACAAATCATTCATTCATTCATTCATTCATTCATTCATTCATTCATTCATTCATTCATTCATTCATTCATTCATTCATTCATTCATTCATTCATTCATTCATTCATTCAAACAGACATGTATACATACCCTTGCTTTCCTGTTGGTTTGAGGCCATTTACAATAATAGCTAAAATATCCCCGGCTACAACCAAACAGCAAACCCCTAAATCTCTTCCTACCATCCCTCAAAAGATACCGGTCGTTCAAACCCCCTTGAAAGTCCTGGCAAACAGGCAATCTTTGCAGTGCCCCCCGAAGAACTCCATTGTGCCCCTCCCCCACCTCTTCATGAAGCCCGTTCCACAGAACTGGGGCCACAGCCGAAAAGGCCCTGCGCTGTGGTTGCTGCCAGACAGGTCGGCCGAATGGTACTCGGTACCCAGGGGTGTCTAGAAGGTGATGGACTTAAAAGCATAATTCTGGCTGCATTTTTGGGGAGAGGGGATGCTGGTGTCAAGGAAGACCCCCCTTGTCACTGCTCACTTCCTGTGGAAGCTGGTGGCAGCTGCTGCCAATCCTGGCAAGGAAGTACGAAAGGAGAACAAACGAAGCGCCCGAGAGGAGACCTCTTGTGTGGAGAGGAAATAATGACTCAGGAGAGAGGAACGGCCCCGGGGAATGCGTGTGTCGCTTCCTCCTGAGCTATGCTTGGAATGCGCGTGGCAGGCTGCCTCTTCCAGTCCGACGGGCTCCTCCGGTCCCTGCAGGGGGCACTTTTTGGGCGGCTCCCATCCACATTGGTCAGGTGGAGAATTTGACAGCTGCCCAGGTATTTGCAGCAGCAGCAGCTCTGCCGTGAGGCCAGGTGAGGGGGTGGTTCTGGGGTGCCGGTCCGAGTCAGGACTCAGGGGACAGCCCGCCTTGGGCTCGTGAGATCCGACCATTGAGAAGTTCTCCTGCACTGAAATGAATAGAAAGTACGCAGGAGAACTTTCCAGCAGACGGGCGCCAAAACATCTCGGATTAAGCGAGCTGGCTGCTTTGTGCCAGACGGGGTCGTGTGCAATGATCATAGAACGAACCTAGATAGGGTCAAGCAGCGATAATTGAGCCAAGGCAGTTAAGTGGAGGGGAAAAAGGCTGAAGAGGAAGCAGAAAAGGGAAGTGGCCGGACAGGGGCCCAACACTTGGCCACGTCTTGGCTGTGCAGTTCCAGCCGGGAGCTACACCCTGACATACCGTACAGAGGATGGGGACTCAGCCGCGTCTGTAATGGAGGTGAGAAGGGTGAGGGGGGCGGTAGAGGGTGGGAAGGCAGTGCACGTTGTGGAAGCTGAGATGTGAACGGCAACTTGGGAAGAGGTTGTTCTGCTGCATTGTTAAAGGCTTTCTCCGGCCGGGATTAAGTGGGCGTTGTGGGTTTTCCAGGCTGTGTGGCCACGGTCTGGTCATTTTTGTTCCTGTTTCTCCTGTATCGACGGCTGTCGTCTTCAGCGGCAGGATGCAGCAGGGTCTTTTGGGTTCATTGGTGTTGAACTGGAAGCGTCAACAGCAAGTGTCTGCAAATCTGGCACCGTGACCACTGGGATGTGCTGCCACAAGAGCTCAAAGGGTCCCAAGATTACTGGGACGAGCCTCCCTTTGCAGTAGGTCTGCAGGGGTCACAAGCCCAGGCCCATAGAGAACATGGTGTCATCGTAACAGAGCAGCAGTGGCATAGGAGGTTAAGAGCTCGTGTATCTAATCTGGAGGAACCGGGTTTGACTCCCAGCTCTGCCGCCTGAGCTGTGGAGGCTTATCTGGGATCAGACAGGGGCCTGCCACTCCCACACACGCCAGCTGGGTGACTACATGGCTAGTCACAGCTGGAGCCTTCAGTCTCCCACCCCACCTCACAGGGTGTTTGTTGTGAGGGGAAGGGCAAGGAGATTGTCAGCCCCTTGAGTCTCCTGCAGGAGAGAAAGGGGGATATAAATCCAAACTCCTCCTCCTCCCTCCTCCTCCTCCTCCTCCTCCTCCTCCTCCTCCTCCTCCTCCTCCTCCTCCTCTTCTTCTTCTTCTTTCTTCTTCTTTCTTCTTTCTTCTTTCTTCTCTTTCTTTCTCTTCCTTCTTTCTTCTTCTTCTTCTTCTTCTTCTTCTTCTTCTTCTTCTTCTTCTTCTTCTTCTTCTTCTTCTTCTTCTTCTTCTTCTTCTTCTTCTTCTTCTTCTTCTTCTTCTTCATCCCAGTCCTAAAGCCTCTGGTTCGGAGGAAGGACGGAGGGGTACCTGCCAGGCTGCAAGCACAATATTAGGCTTCTGTGCTGTCCTTTCCACTGAACCAGTGTTCTTCTCTGTGCAGAATGAATGAGAGGAAGATGCCCAATCAGAGGCGTCTCTAGGGAAAATGTGACAAAGTTTCCCCTTCAGTCATGTCTGACCCTGGGGTGCCACTGCGAGCAGTGATTTTGTAGGCAAGCCTCTTTTGTGGGGTAGTTTGCCATTGCTTTCCCTGAGGGAAAATGTAGCCCGGTGCAAAATCTGAGTTTCCCGGGGGGGTGGGGGCTCCCCTGTATGGGCAGCTGCTCTCCCCTACTACGACCAAACAACTTTTTTGCACCAGGTCTTGAAGTCAGTGTATGGACCTGGGGGGAAGGAGGAGGGGTGGGGGGATTTTCCACCCCCCCCATGTGACTAAATGGCCACAGCCCAGCGACATTTGACCCCATATGGGACGCCCCTTCCCCCAATACCCTTTGGTAGGATGCTGCAGTTCACATGTTGTTTGGTCGTAGTAGGGGAGAGCAGCTCCCGTTGTTTGCTGCTGTAACATCATGTGGCCCCTACTGCCCTTCTTTTCTGATGTATGTCTGAGAGGGAATTGATAGCAGGCGCCATCTTGAGCTAACATTAATATTAATTTTATAAGCTGCATTTTAATGGGGTAGGGTTTGTTTTTATTAGAGCCATCTTAATTCATATTTATTGTATTTTACATTGATTGTACATCTGTATTGTACACCGCCCTGAGCCCTCCGGGGGAGGGCGGTCTATAAACCCAATAAATAATAATAATAAATAATAATGTTCCACACTTGGTCGGTTAGAGAAGAGAGACTTTCCAGCGGCTTTCCCTTGCCCACTTTGTGGATCCACGGAGGTCTTCCCTGCTGCCCAGCGTGCCTGTGGTTCTCACACCACCCTCTTCAACACCCTCCTTTCCAGAACTAAGAAATGACAAGCCCCGATGCTGTCTTCAGAGCCCACAGCGTGCGGTCGCCTCTGTCAATGGTTATAGCCTGATAGGACCGAATGGGTGGGGTGGCACGAGTCGTGGGTGCCTTTGGATGACCAGGGAACTTGGTGGTGGTGAAAAATGTCATCGTCAGTGTTACAGCAACCCTGTAGCATTGCACAATAACCCTGGACTCTCTTAGTGGTCTCCCATCCCAGGTACTAACCCAGACCGACCCTGCTTAGTTTTGGAGACGTGGCAAGATTAGGCTAGGCTGGACCATCCAGGTCAAGGCAAGAAGAAGAAGAAGAGTTTGGATTTATATCCCCCCTTTCTCTCCTGCAGGAGACTCAAAGGGGCTGACAATCTCCTTGCCCTTTCCCCCTCACAACAAACACCCTGTGAGGTAGGTGGGGCTGAGAGAGCTCCGAGAAACTGTGACTAGCCCAAGGTCACCCAGCTGGCGTGTGTGGGAGTGCACAGGTGGCTGGGATCTGGAATTCCCAGAGAAGTTCTCCCACAGCTCAGGCGGCAGAGCGGGGAATCAAACCCGGTTCCTCCAGATTAGATACACGAGCTCTTAACCTCCTACGCCACTGCTGTGTAGACAAGCAGAGATAGTTTGCCACATTGGCTGCCTCTGCTTAGTGATCCTGGACCCTAATTCAGGCAGATGCCATAAATCAGAAGTGACTTGAGGGCACATAACAAGCACAAGATCCTTCGGGGGAAAGGTAGGATATAAATCTTTTGGCTCAATTCTGATGGACATTTATTTACTTACTTATCTCATGTATAGTCAGATTTTCTCACTGGGACTCAAGGAGGATCACACAGTATAAAACGATGCAGTCAATTGCTTTGCCAATCTCTAGGGCAGCGATGGTGAACCTTTTCGAGACCGAGTGCCCAAAGTGCAACCCCAAACCCACTTATTTATCGCAAAGTGCCAACACGGCCATTTAACCCGAATACTGAGGTTTTAGTTTAGAAAAAACGGTTGGCTCCGAGGCGTGCGTTACTCGGGAGTAAGCTTGGTGGTAGCCGGTGGCTTTGCTTTGAAGCAACCGTGCAACTCTTCCAATGGGCGAATCACGACCCTGGGAGGGTTTACTCAGAAGCAAGCTCCATTGCCAGCAACCGAGCTGACTCCCAGGTAAAGGATCGCGCTTTAGTTCTTCGCATGAAAATCAGTGGGGTTTGACAGCGCTTAACAGGGTTACCTACACTGCTTCCCCAAAACTAGGTCTTAGGTTTAATGCTAATAATCGAGCCCAGCGCCCCAGGCCAGCCTAGATGTGCGGGGGCGGGGGGCTCTGTTTGCGCGTGCCCACAGAGAGGTCTCTGGGTGCCACCTCTGGCACCCGTGCCATAGGTTCGCCACCACTGCTCTAGGGGGGTTCTGGAGATCTGAGATTATAAATGATCCCCAAATGTCAGAGAACAGTTTCCCTGCAGAAAATGGTTGTTTTTGATGATGGACTCTATGGCATGTTGTCAAGCTGAGGGCTCTCCTCTTCCCTAACCCCACCCACCACTCTTAGGTTGCCAGGAATTTCCCATTTAGGGCTGGACAACCTTAGCAATCCAATGGCGGGACAAACGTGAGCTATCCAATAAACACTGCAGTAGGATTCGGATTACACAAATGAGGAACGATGGGGGAAAACAGTATCAGACGTGATACGAAAACGATGCGGAGAACGGAATGACAGAATTGGAACACAATGCTGTTAAGAGCGGTACAGTGCCGGCAATAAACAGATGATACGTGCCATAAACAGTGGCGCCGAATACAGGCCTTTATTCCCTTTATGGAAAGACTCAAAATTTTCAGAGCAGTATCCATGTCGGTTTCTATGGGGAAAAATATCCTGTGGCTTAGTGGAGTCGCCTGTGCTTCGCTTGCAGAAGGTCCCAAGTTCTGTTCCTGGAATCTCCAGTTAAAACCGTCATACCGTCTTGCCCCATATGTCCCAAATCGACCTCTGCGTTCAGCAGAGGCCAATTTGCTGGTGATCCCTGGCCCCTCAATGATGCGGCTAGCCTCCACCCGGGCCAGAGCCTTTACAGCTCTGGCCCCTGCCTGGTGGAACACTCTACCTCCAGCTACGCGGGCCCTGCGGGATCTAAATGATTTCCGCAGGGCCTGCAAGACAGAGTTGTTCCACCAGGCCTTTGGGGAGTCTGGCCGCTGATCCCCCCCCTTTTAACATCTGTGGACCCTGCTGTTTCTCCTCTCTTTTCCTCTCCCCCTCTCTTTTTAGGGGATTTATTAGTTGGACACCATCGATACCTGATGCTAGAACGCTGCATTTTAATGGGGTTGGTTTTAAATATACATAGAGCCGTTTTGTAATGATTACTGATTTTACTGTGCTCTATCTATTTGTTCACCGCCCTGAGCCCTTCGGGGAAGGGCGGTTTATAAATATAATTAATAACAACAACAACAACAACAACAACAGCAACAACAACAACAACAACAACAACAACAATAATAATAATAATAATAATAATAATAATAATAATAATAATAATAATAATAATAATAATAATAATAATAATAATAAAAAACAAAAAAAACAAACAAACAACCAGGCAGTAGATGATGGGAAAAATCTGTACTGGAGAGCGACTGCCAGCCTGAGTAGACAATACTGATATTGGCGGACCAAAGGTCTGATTCAGTATAAGGCAGCTTCATAGGTATTCATGTATATAAAACTGAATTGACGCGAAGGCCCCTTCCGCACAGGCCGAATAATGCACTTTCAATCCACTTTTCACAATTGTTTGAAAGTGGATTTTGCTATTCCGTACAGTACAATCCAGCTGCAAAGTGCATTGAAAGTGGACCGAAAGTGCATTATTCGGCACGTGCAGAAGGGGCTGAATTTCGGCAAACCAGAATCCAGTTTCTTATTTGGCAGATATACATGCATGAACAGTTTTCCACTGGGTTACCGTGCTTCCCAGAAAATAAGCCCTACCCCCAAAATAAGCCCTATCGTGATTTTTCAGGATTTTTGGAGGAGGCTTAAAATATACGGCCTACTCCAAAAATAAGCCCTACCTGTAGTTACAGATCAGGATGGTATGATCCAGCAGGGTGCTCCCTGCCAATGAGGATGCAGCTTGCTTCACACGTGACAGGGAAGCAACGGGGCTGCCGAGGGCCCGCCTTAATGAATTGTGAGGGTACCGTATTTCCCCCAAAATAAGCCCTACCCTGAAAAATAAGTTCCTATCAGTATTGCATGCCAGGTGTCAAAGTCAATTAAAGTTCTCCAGATAAATTATGAGACTGAATTCTATCCATCATCCCCTGCCAGCATCATGCTGGCAGTGGATGATAGGAACTGTAGTCCATAACATCTGGAGGGCCGCGAGTTTGACACCTATGCCCTAATGCATCTTTTGGTGCAGAAATTAATATAAGAACCTGTCTTATTTTCGGGAAAACACAATTGATCTGCCAGCAGAGAATGCTATTTTGCCGTGGTGCAATTTATTGCCAGTTATTTCAAAAGATGAGTACAGTCCAGAGGCGTAACTATAAGGGGACAGGAGGGTGAGCCATGCACGGGGCGCCCACTGGTGGGGCGGAAAATCGCCCCCTTTGCCCCTCGCCCCACCTCACCAGGCCTGGCCCCCACTCCACCAGCCTGGCCCATTTTCAGCCAGCAGAAAGCTGTTTTAGCCAGCAGAAAAAGGTAAATGGGGAAGGAGGGGCAGGACTGTGAGTGGGCGGGGCTGTGACGGGGCTGTGGTGCCCGGGTGGCATTCTCTGCCCCTGCGCCCCTGGTACAGTCTGCCTAGTTATTAGAATTTTAGGTTCTCCTGCAATCTTTTCTGTTAGGTTTCCAGTATTCAACTGTTACTTGTGTCAGGTTAATAGAAAACATGAGAAATGTTTAGAAAATTAACTTTTAAATGTTTTAAAAATATAGCATCACCAAATGATTCTCATTTTATGCGGGTGTCACGCTGTGGCTAGTGGTGGATATGTAAATCTTTGAGCTGACCTACTTCTGGAGTTAGAATCCTACCCCTGCACTTCTCTCAATTTTTAAGGTACCACAGAACTACAGTTATCCCTTCTACATTGCTGGGGTTAGGGGTGTGGCGTGATCTGGAAGTCTGCATAAAATTTTTTGGCCCTCCCATCATATTAGAAAATAAGCCTGAATTTGTTCTTTTTCTTTTCTTTTAACTTTTAAAAAGAATTTGTGTAGATTTGTGATATTAAAAGATGAAATAAGTTGATGTTATACAATATTACACATATCTTTTATGGATTTATTTGATTCTAAACTTTTTCTGTGTTGCCCGCTGGCCTTCGCGTGTCATTTGCAGCTGTTCTTATGCTGACCCGCGATACATCAAAACCGCGATGGGGAAAGTTGCGATGGGGAAGGAATAAGTGTATTTCATATTCATTTGGAGCAAGATTCCTTAAGATTCCTTAGCGCTCAACAAGGTATTAGCTTTGGAGAGTCACCGGCCCTTTCATCGGATCCCTTGCTCTTAAATTGCTGATCAACATCTGAAATTTCTGATCAATTTCTGATCAATTTCTGAAATTGTACTTATTCATTTATCATCAGCCTTTCTTTGGGACTTAAGGTGGATTATGCAAAAAGGGGCTTTATATGATAATATTGGGGCTTTCCGCACTACAGAAGGGAGCTAAGGTCGACTCGGTTCCCTTCAGTGGGGGGCGATTCCAGGCTGTCCGCACAGCAACTTACTTGCGGCTTCTGGCCCCCCCCCTGGAACCCAGAAGCTAAAGTGGGCAGGATAATCTTGGTGCCTTGCCTTTCGCTCCTCGACATCGTGGATTGGAGCTTGTGTTACCATGGGAAACGGGAACGCTCTTCTTTTTTTTTTTACAGTTTACATGTTACGCGTCTCCCGGCCATGACTCCTCCTTCCGCTTTGCATACATGCCACAAAAGCCGCTCCTGATTGGTTGAACTGGATGAGGTGTCGCTTCGGATGCATCCGCGACTTCAAAGCTTTGAAGCTGTATCAACCTTGTTCCAGCAGAAAGATGCAGTTCATAACCGGGCGGCTAGGGATGTCGCGAGTTCTGAGGGGGAACTGGAGACAAACAACGCTTTGAGCTCTCGGGTTGGCGGTAGCGTGATAATACACCATTGAGTTGAAATCCTAAGTATGAAACCAGTACAACTCAGTAAGCGGAAAGTCCCCATTATTGTTCCCTTTCGCTTGCGAGAACGCCTACCTGCCAGGGTATGCGTGCGTGTTCAAAACCAACCTGCAAGGTAGAAAAAAACATACATAGCACTATTTGTTATGTGGTCAGAAATAGTCATGGAAATGTCTTTATGAGCATCTACTTAAGAAACGGCTGGGATTGCTATTGTGAGCTTGGCAGTGGCAGGTGGCAGGAATTGCAACATGCCCTAGAAAGCAGACAATTATGGGCAAAGGGTGGTTGGATCCTGTGGCACAGTCATCTAAATCCCAGGATTGCCTGGTCGTCCCTGGCCACCAGCAGGGTAGCGTGGGATAGGGGTCCTGGCTCCGGGTTTGGAAACTCCTGTAGATTTAGGGATGGAGCATGGGGAGGAGAGAGACCTCAGTGGGGTACAGTACCATAGAGTCCAGTCCACCTTCCAAAGCATCCATTTTCTCCAGATGAACAGATCTTTGTAGTCTGGAAGCTGACATCCCTTCCAGATCCTGATTTCAGTTGGGTACTTACAAGTCAATGGAGCATAGAGGCGTAGCGGAGCAATATGGCGCCCCCTGCACCCCCCCCCCACACCCCGTGATAGCTGTGCACCCTTCTGTGCCCCCCTGCACCTCCCCGTAGCTACACACACATACACACACCACTGCTACACACACACATACACACACCTTACCTTGAGCCGGGTATAATCTGCACAGTTCAGGCTCCGACATGCAGCCCAGGCTCCAGCCGGGGGGGCGGGGGGGCCTGGCTGGCTGGCTGCTCCACCTTCTCGGTAGGCAGCAAGCCTGTAGCTGCTCAGTCTAAGCCAGGTTAGGGTTAGGGTTAGGGTAGGCCTGGGCTTAGACCAGGGGTCTTCAAACTACGGCCCTCCAGATGTTCATAGACTACAATTCCCATCAGCTCCCTGCCAGCATGGCCACAAGCTGGTAGGGCTCATGGGAATTGTAGTCTATGAACATCTGGAGGGCCGTAGTTTGAAGACCCCTGGTCTAAGCCCAGGCCTACCCAGCAGGCCTCAGAGGCTGGAGCCAGAAGTGTGGTGGGTGGCTCAGAAGTGTGGTGGTCGATTTTCCATCCCCACGTGACTCACTGGGGGGGGCGCCTGGGGCATTTGTCCCCGGATGTCCCCATTATAGCTACGTGACCGCTGGAGCAGCAGCCAAAGACTTTAGGGAGCTGCACACCGAGTCTCCTGCTCTTCACCTTTTAATTTTTTGCCTTTTTGCACTCACAGACTTGGCCTGTCACACGACCAGCCAGACACCATCTCTGCCCCATTGATTCCCTCTCCCCCGCCAGTTTGTACCGTACTTCCAGCCATAGTGTGTCTCCCGGTAAAGTTTAATTAATGAAAAGAGGGGAAACAGTGCTGGAGAGCTCATCCCCTGCATGCATAAAGTGGGTCACGTCCCTGCTGTTGCTGAGAAGGGGAAGAAAGCTATCCCAGATGGGGGACAGACTGAGGTGGGCTGCCTCAGTCAGTAAGTTTAGCGCGCATAGGGCTTGTTCCAGAATGGGGAGCCTGCGGTTTCTCTCCAGGGGCAGCCCAGGATTGCAAATCCCATCAGCCCCTGCACACTGGTCTCTGCTGGTGGGCTGATGGGATTTGTAGTCCGACGCTAACATCTGGAGAGCCGCAGGTTGTAGACCCCGGGCCAGACCTTTATCCATCTAGGGACATCCCTCTGGGACGCCTCCCAGCTCGAAAGCCCCATGATTAAGTTCAACTGCTCCTCTCCAGAAATATAGACTACATCCCATGAGCCCTACCACTTGGCCATGCTAGCAGGGGCTGATGGGAATTGTAGTCTATGAACATCTGGAGGGCCGTAGTTTGAAGACCTCTGCCCATGACAGTTAACAGAAGTGGCGTTTGGACGGCACCCTCGTTTTCAAAGCTGAGGGTTCTATGTCGTCAACACATCTACCTAACACAGGTACATCTATGCCTTGTCATCTTGTCCACTGGGGCTGTCAATCTCCCAAAGGGGTCTTCTGGGGATCCTCTGGCGTTACAGCTTCCGGACAGAGATCCGTTCCGCTGGAGAAAATGGCCGTATTGGAGGGTGGAGTCCATGACATCATACCCTGCTGAGGCCCCTCCCCTCAGGCTCCACCTCCAAAATCTCCAGGAATTTCTCAAGCCAAAGTTGGCAACTCTACTGTCCACACTTCACTGCAGAGGGTTCTGATTCAGATATGTCCAGGATTGGCCTGTTCGTAGAGTTGCCCTCCACTTTCTCTCACTCTTGAAGCTGCTTGGCGTCATTCTCCTTTCCTGTTGCTTCTCCTCACAACAACCCCGCGAGGTAGGTCAGGCGAAGAGTGCGTGACATCACCCTGCAGGCTGCCCCGGCAGAATGGGATCTGGACTGGGTTCCTCAACCTTAGGCCCAACCGCTTTCTGATCACCCCCATCATGCTTCCCAAACGGCACGGTTACATACACTATAAAATTGGCATTTTAAAACTATTAAAATCAACCTCACCCAACAAACACCATTCAAACAATACTAGGAGTTTGCCTGTGAGGTGCTAATTTGGCACATTGTGCGCAGATGGAAGAGAAGCTGTGGGCTTTTAATGTTGCGTCAGTGACTGAGCATGGTGGCACATGTTGGCTATACATTAGAAGAGCTGCAGCAGAATTTGGGGGCAGTGTTCTCTTTGGTCAACGGCCAGGGCAAGATGAAATCCTTCCTGCCTATGCTATTGCGTCAGGAGAGTTGGGCAGGTGCTTAGCCAACTGAGCAATGCTGGCCGAAGCAACCCCAGCCCAGACAGGCCCAACCGGAACGGCCTGCAGCCAGTATAGCCCTGGACTTGCTGTTGTACTACATTCTGGGCCGCAGAAGAGACCAGGTCAGTGCCCCGCCCCACTTCCCCCTCCAGTCTGACAACAGAAAGGTCTTGTTGTGGTGGATTATAATAAGGAGGCCGTCTGTGAGGTCAGCTAGAACAGTTTCCTGGGCTTGGCACGACGGAGGGAAGCTATCATAAACAAAACACTATAGCCAAGCTACATAACAATACCAAAAGTGCAACATTTAGCTTCAACCTGAGCAACGCTACCAAGCAACCCCAGCTCCTTGTGGAACTCCTCGATTCCCTGTGGAATTCGATCATCCACCCTGTGGAATCTCGACTCATCTTCAAGGTGCTGGTACTGACTTTAAGGCTTTTACGCTCACCGCATTCTGGGACCATCGGGGATCTCGGTGACCTATCACCCTTACAGTCCCTGCATCGGCCTTCTTCGGGATCAGTTGAGGCCAATCTACTGGTGGTCCCTTGGCCCCTCGGCGAGCACGGGTTGGCCTCCACATCGGGCTAGAGCATTTCACGGCTCTGGGCTCCTGCCTGGTGGAACGCTTCTTCCTCCAGTTACAACCGGGAGATTCCTGCGGGACCTCACTGAGTTCGTGCAGGGCCTGTGGGAGACGGGAGCTGTCTCACCGGCCTCTGGAGGGACCGGCTTGCTGAAGGTGGCCCCCCCCTTCTCTGGCCCTGATCTCTGGCCAATTGTCATCTTAGGATCACTATTCTGGCCTTCCCTTTTGGAGGGGGGGGGGGAGGGAGTTTCAGAATTGGAGTCCGGTTTTGGGGAACTAGAGTGCAGTAGTAGATTGCTGGAACGCCTAATTATTTTAATATTGTAATTTATTAGCCATTTACTTAGACATAATACAAGCTTTTTACGGTTGTCGTTGCTTTTAAACATGTTTTAATTGCCTATTCCATTGTTTCTTCCTTTAGGTTGCAGCCAATACACCTAGAGGCCTCGGGATGGGGCGGTATAGAAGTTCAAAATAATAAAATATAAAAATTAATTAATTAATTAATTCAGTAAGAAAAGTGTAAGCATCGCAGAAAAGACCACAAAACAAGTCAGAATGCCGGAAACAATTGTATAGTCCACAGCTCTGCAAAGAGTTCAAACATGGGGCCAGCTTGCTGCTATTCCCCGTTTCATGGTAAAATTCTGCCACTTCCTCAGTAATAGATTTTAATCATGCCTGTGTGTTCAGAAGTCACTGTCATAGGATATGTAGAATATGCTGTGCTTTATAATGAATTTATTGTGGTGCATGGTAATAAGGAGGCCGTCTGTGAGGGAAACTAGAACAGTTTTTTGGGGCTGGGCACGATTGAAGGATGCAATAATAAACAGAAAACTATAGCCAAGCTACTTAGCCATACCCAGAAGTGCAACATATAATTCAATAAGAAAAGTGCAGGCATCACATAACAGTCTACGAAAACAGCCAAAACAGCCAAGGCAATTATATAGGTCCACGATTGTGCAAAAGTTCAGACATGCGACCAACTTGTCCATTTTGTGGTAAAATTCTTCCACTTACTTCCCTCAGCAAAATTTTTTAATCGGGCTTGTGTATTCAGAAGTCACGCCATCAGAGGGATATGAATTGCGCTACAATGAATTTATAGATATGATAGTTTCTGATGAGGCTAAGGCCTATCACGCCTGGAAGCTGAGAGATCTGTAGGGAGAGAGTTAACGGGGTTGAGCCTTCATCTCTAGTGTAAAAACTGTGGCATGGAGGCCCTGCAGGGCTCCTCTGGGATCGCCTACAAGGTTTCCC
Organism: Sphaerodactylus townsendi; assembly: GCF_021028975.2. Classification (NCBI taxonomy): domain Eukaryota; kingdom Metazoa; phylum Chordata; class Lepidosauria; order Squamata; family Sphaerodactylidae; genus Sphaerodactylus; species Sphaerodactylus townsendi. The sequence continues at coordinate 145,505,246 of NC_059427.1, read as the reverse complement.
CTTACACACTCTGTCTCTTTGACTTCTTACTTCATGAGATTTTTGTAACTGCAATTGGGAAGGCCCCTTGTTTTGAAGAGAGTTTCACTGGCTTCCACCTATACCTGCTTGCATCCTCTCACGCTTCCCTCATCCCAATCCACAGGTGAGGCTCAGCAAAGTTGTGGGATAGGTGTGTGGGGTTTTCGGCTCCTTCTGCTGAGACTGTCAGGCTCCTGGCTTAAGCTTACAGGGACTGGTCTCAGTGCAGCTGGGCCTTTGGTTCTGTCAAAGGTTAAGGTATGCCCCGCGAGGCCAATTCCAGGTGTGATTTCAGGGCGGCACCTGGGAGAGGTGGGATTTAGGGATGGAAATAATTCCATCCGCCCTTGTGAGGTAGGCAGGGTTGAGAGAGTTGCAACGGGGCCAAGGTCACCCGGCAGGCTTCGTGTGCAGGAGCGTGGAAACAAATCCAGTTCACCAGATACAGAGAGTCCACTACCATGTAGAAGCATTGGAAATCCAACGTCTTAGTTCCTCTCCTGTGATTAGGGAGTCCACTGCTTTTAACTGCAACAACCATGTTGGCTGGGAGTGGAAGCTTGTCAGGGGTGCAGAACCATCAGACTGCCGGTTGTCTTGCTACAATAAACCTGTCTGGCTGATTCTGTGCATCACCATTGTGCCTTCCAGATTTGCTTCTGCAGAGCATGAACAAGATTGAAGAGGGCCAGCGTGGTGTAGTGGTTAAGAGCAGGTGCACTCTAATCTGGGGAACCAGGTTTGATGCCTCGCCTGGCCAGCTTGAGCTGCGGGAGGCTTTATCTGGGGGAACTGGGACAGCTTCAGCACTCCCACACATGCCAGCTGGGTGACCTTGGGCTGTCACAGTTCTCTCAGAGCTCTTCAGCTTCCAGGGGTGTTTGTTGCTGTGAGGGGGAAGGCGGGCAAGGAGATTGCCTCGGCCCTCTTGAGTCTCCTTTACAGAGAGGTGAAAGGGGGATAAGGAATCCAAAAACTCTTCTTCTCTTTTCTGCAAAGTAGATCAACTAACAAATGTTGAGATGGGCTTTGGGTGGCCTTTTTGTTCATCAGCATACTATAAGTTTTATGGGTGTCTGCCATAAAACTGTCTTCTGTGCTAGGGTGTCTGCTATGGAATAGCTTTGCTGGGTGTGAGTGTACGAGTATTCAGAGTGAATCACAAAAGGGAACAATATCCCCCTAATATGGTACCTGCAAATGTGAGCCATAGGTCAGCACATCCCTGGTTCGAATCTCTCGCTCAGCTATGCGATTTATTGCTACCCAGGCCCAGCTCTACTAGAGATCCTCGGATTACAACTGATCTCCAGGCACTCTGGCTCATTCTGCACATGCAGAATAATGCACTTTCAAACTGCTTTCAGTGCTCTGTAAAGCTGTGCGGAATAGCAAAATCCACTCTGCAAACAGTTGTGAAGTAGTTTGGAACGCATTGTTCTCATGTAAAAGGGCTGTATTACATTATTCACGAGGAGAAAATGGCTGCAAGTGGACTCTGTGACATTGTACCCCACTGAAGTGTCTCCCCTCCCCAAATCCCCCCCTCCTCAGGCTCCAACTCCAAAATCTCCAGGGCATTTCCTCTAAACTCAGAGCTTGCAACCATTGGAGCTAATGACCCTGTCTTGCCTCGGGGCCTGCCACTATTCCCTGCACCTCCCTTCCACATTTGCAATACAAGAACAAATAAAGTTGGCCTACTTTATAGGGCTGTGATGTGAAGTATTTTGAACAGCCAAGGCATTAGATCATTGTTGAATTTGAATATTACCTTCCAAACATAATGGGTGTTTATATTTAGGAGAATCCCATGGCACTCTGATCGTTACATCGGACTCACAGCCCTCCATCAGCCCCTGCCAATTGGGCCAGCGCTGGCAGGGGCTGATGGGAATTGGCAGTCCTGCTAACATTTGGATGCTGGCAGGGTCTGCCACCACCAGTTATAGTAGATTCTGAGGGTACTATTTGGTGTTGATATCCCACCAATTTGCTGGTGGCATTCATATTTTGGCTCTTTGTGGACGTGTGCCATGGGACAGCGTGGCTTAAGGGATGGGCACTGGGTGTCCTGACAAGACTTCTGTGTATTCCACTGGGATTTATGGTGTTGGTGAATCTACAGACGGCGCAGTCACGCCCAGAATGGCAACAAGAGCTTTTGCTAGTCAGCTTGTGCTGACGGCTGAGTCAGTGCATGCCTTTATCGCCGCCACGCCGTCACGTATATACTGGGGAAGGCATGTGTTTTTGTGCTGGCGGAGTGTGTCACTGTTTGTGTTGGCATCAGTGTGCGTGTTGCCGGGGGGGGGGGAATAATAGCCCTAGGCACACAAAAGATGACTAACCTCCACATGTGCCAAACCCCTGTATCTGTTACATGATTGGATGTAGGGAAGAGATGCTCTCGGGCCCAGTAGCTTAATTGGAAATGGGCAAAGTTCAAGAGTTCTGCACCTTTGGCAATTGAGCACGTATTTATTGAGCAGCCGGATACTTACACCCCCCTCCCTTTGTGGAGTTTTTCTGCAGAAGAGCTATTTTAGAGGGTTGCCATGGCAGTAGGCCTGCCTGCCACCATACTGGCAACTCCAAACTGCTGTTCTATTTAGGGGTGCCGTTTGGAGGGGAGGCGGAATGACACAGGAATAAAACTCCTTTGAGTTTCACTCCCAAGGCCCCTTTTTCTGGCAGGATGCTGGGGTGGTCCTTCCCCTTCAGCCGGTGGATCAAGGCTAGGGTTCTCCTTGGACGGCTCTCTTATGTCAATTCAGGGCCTACGAATTGGGGAATGCTGGGAAATCTGTTCTTTCCCTCGCTTTTGTATTATTATCTAGCATTGTCAACTCCGGGTTGGCAAATTCCTGAAGATTTCGGAACGGAGCCTAGGGAGGTCAGATTTGTGGAGGGAAAGTTCCTCGGTGGGGTAAAAGCTGTACAGTCCGGGAGATCTGCTGTAATTCCTGGAGTCCTCCAGGCCCCTCCTGGTGGTTGGCAACCCAAATTCCCCACTGACGATGACCTGAAGCTATGGTTGCCGGGTTCCTCCGGGAGAGGGCAGTGGGTTGCCCTATCCAGGTTGGGACTTTTATGGAGATTTGGGGAGAGACAAGGCCAGAGAGTCCACCTCTTCCAATGCCAGGGTCTGTATTCTCAGGGGAGCTCTCCAGAGGCCAGCTCATGGATTCACAATTTCCACTTTCAGCCCCCCGCCATGGGCTGGGCACGATTTGCAGGGGGGTGGGGATGGGAATTGTAGTCCGGCGAACATCTGGAGAGCTGCAGGTACGCAGTGCATCCAATTTTCCAGAGGAGCTTTATCTCTGTGGTCTGAGATGATCTGTGTAAATCCAGGGATCGCCATAGCTCCTCACCTTAGCTTCCCCCATTAAAGCGCAGTGTGTGTGTGGGGATCAAAATGTCATCCCTCCACTTCCCAGTCTGGGGCTGAGCACCCTGGGGACCAGGGACTGAGAATCCCCCCCTTCTTTGTGGGATCTCCCGGATCCCCTCCCTCCTGCTGTAAGTGCATCAGGCCCCCTGAGGGGAGGGACCTCCTGCTTTTGTCTTGGACGCTTTGCCCCTCAAAATCCTGACTGCACGCCCCCGCCCGTCTTCAGGCTGCTGAGCATCTCTGTCGGCTTCCATAGCATTACCATTCTGCGGGACCGATGTGGTACCCATGGCAACCTTAGCGGCCTTGAGCTCCCCCCCCACTCATCCCCATGGCAACCACTTCTGAGGCCTGCTCTGCCTCATCAATAATTTCCTCGCTGGCTCAGTGGTGGTTATCAGTTGTTTGAGGAGGGGGAGACGGAAAGGGAGGGCAGGAAGGAAGGAAGGGAAGGAAGGCGGGAGAGCCTCTGGGGTCGCATTGAACCAGGGGGCAAGGATAATGCGACGACAGAGTGGGGAAACACTGAGCTGAGAGTCTGCGCTGGACCCTACCCAATGTCTTGTCTAAGGGGTGTATACAAGATATTTTTATCCTCGTGTTTTGCAAGCGCGGCGTGTGTGTGTTGCAGACATGGGCATTCATGTGTTGCAAATATGGAACGTGCATATATATTTGTGCACAGAGGATTCTTGTTGGAAATTGAAGCCAATTCGGATCAGGACCATGGGGTATAAGAAAGTGGGGTTCCATTTTGGCTCACCTTCCCTATTTTCCCAGCCTCAAACATCTCAAAGAGGGTATTCATTGTTTGCCTTTTGGGGGCCCAAATTCAGTGCTCATGATGGCCACATTTTGGTTTCCTCAATTTGCAGCAATATAAATATTAGCAGTGTAAATATTTTCTATTCATACAAAATATGTTTTTGTTCACGTGTATGTGTCTTCTATAAATCTGTGGGGTTCCCATGTATCAGATATGGATGCATGCTTCAGTCAGGGCATGTGTGTGTGTGTGCGCGCGCGCATGTGTGCATTTTTGGATTTGTCTAATGCTGTCACTAGCCAGTAAGTGCCTCTTAACTGGGTGAATGCCAACTGGATAGTGGATGTGGTTGTTAAAGCTCTTAATGACTCTAATGCAAAGTGTTACCCTGGAGTTTGTGGTCACCCGCGGAGAAGATGGGCAGTCAATTCAGAACAGACCAAAGAAAGGAATCTTTTATGCAGTGCAATCTTAACTGACAGATTTTCACTGCTACAAGTAGCCGTGGATGGCTTTTTATTTTATTTATGCATTTGTCTTTGTATTAAAAAGCACAAACAAATTCAGAGATAATAGCTCCATCGGTGTTGTGATAGAGAGAGGGAACAGCCACATGGTTTAGACTATCTCTCAGCTTTTCTTTCTTTCTTTGCATTATTTTATAGCCAGCCTGTCACACAAGGTGGATTACACTGAGGAGTGAGCCTCTGCAAGTTTTTTTTACATGCTTAGGATAATGCCAATTGCCACTGTGGGGGGCAGGAAGAATTTTCCTCCAGGCCAGATTGGCCAGGAATCCTGAGATATGTTGGCCTTCCTTTGGGTATAAAGCAGGGGGGGTCACTTGGAGAGTCTGGAATGTGTGTGTTTGTTTGGGGGTGTGTGTGTGTAATTGTGAATTTCCTTTGTTGTGGAGGGAGTTGGATTAGATGACCTTTGAGGTCCCTCCCAGCTCTATGTTTGTATGTGGGACATTTAATAAACGGTGCAATAAGATTGTAGAAGTCTGGAAGCAACCAGAAAGAACTGAAGCATGGCATAAGTTTTGCATAATGTGCGAAAACCCAGAAGCGGGTGCCTTGCTGAGCTCCTCGGGCAGGTCATTCACAGCAAAGAAATCACATGCACAGGTTAGTTGCTGATTTCCGAATCCCTTTACAGGGTTGGTTTCTCTGCCTTCCAAATGATGAAGGCTGTTGTGGCAAAGCACAGGGGCATAGGCAGTCCCAGAGATATGAGGGACCAAAGCCATGGCTTTGCATGTGACGGCCAATTCCTTAAACTGAACACGATAACAAATGGGCCCTCTGACCTGGATTGCCTGGACTAGCCTGATCTTGTCAGATCTCAGAAATTGAGCACTTGAAAGGAAAGAAGAAGAGTTGGGCTCCCCCCCCCCCCACTTTCCTCTCTAAGGAATCTAAAAACAGCTTACCATCAACCTCCCTTCCCCTCCCCACAACAGATGGGGAAGTGGGGCTGAGAGAGTTCTCTAGAGAACTGTGTGTCCAGCCCAAGGTCATCCAGCTGGCTTCTTTTGTAGAGGGATCTGGGATTAGAGTCTCACCCCTCTTAACCTCTCTAATGCCTATTCTGGGTGGCATTGGCAGGCACGGGCAAAACCACCTCCTCAAGTAGTCTCTTTGCCTTTGAGAATCCCAAGGCTCTAGCCAGAGGTGTCCAATCGTCAGGTGTTAGGGATGTCTCAAGTGGACTGCAATTCCCATCAGCCCCGCCTGGTAATGGCCAATTGTAGCTCATGAACATCCTGCTGCCTAGAGTTGGGACACCCTCCTGCGCCTCTACTCGGGTTGCCGTAAGTCTGCAAACTGAACAGCAGCTTCATGCATTCAGAAAATGGGTAGCCAATGGAGTGACTGCAAAATAAGAGTAATTAATATGCATGCTCTGTCTTGGGAAGACAGGCCGTTGCAAGTTCCAGATTACCTTTGACTGAAATGTTTGCAGTTGTTGAGAGTTAAGTATTGCTGACCCAAGATAAGGGCTGGTCTCAAAGATATTCCTTTGTGCCCTTTAATTTTGAAACCATCCTATTATTATTATTATTACATACATTATACATATTAATACATATTATTATTATTACATATTATACACATAACAAATACAGTGCACAAGTGTCTGGAATTCATCTCTGAATATCGAGTCCTTCCAAGGACCTAGGGATATTAGAGGTGGCCATTATTACTACACTACATATACCAAACACAGCAACAAGTAAATCTGGACTCATCTCTGAATATCGAGTCCCTTCCTAAGGGACCTAGGGATATTAGAGGTATTTATGTGAGAATATGTGTGCAGTTCCTAGAAGTGCTGCTTTCTGCAGCATGTGGACTGATGTTCTTGTCCAAGCTTAGGGCTTCCAGATACCTGTCTTTCAAGATTTCTTGGGATTCCTCCTAGAGCACCGACTACTCTAGTGGGATTACTGTTGTTCTCTTTTGCCACAATCGCTCCAACTTCAATTTGTAGGTCCTTGTATTTCTATGGTGATCCTTTCCAGCTCTTTGTCCTACCCTGACTGGGTACTGAACTGGCAATATAAACATCGTATTTATCCTAAACATGTTTCCTTCTCTATCACCTGTTATGTCTGTGTTGTGTGCCAGGTGTCTGGTCTGTCTGTATTCCCAAAAGTCCCAGAGTATTTTGCTTCTTCATTTTCTGTGGACTCTCTGGCTTGTGCTCTGCGTACTATGGGTCTCTGCTAAGCAGGGTAGCCAGCTCTTTCTGCAAAGGTTCCAGTGCACCCACACAGCTGCTAGCCTATTGTGAATTTTTCCTCGTAGATAGCTGCCTAGTTTTGGGCCATTTTCTTACAGCAGCAGATGATGTGTCTACGGTTTGCTCCATCATACCCCTTGCAGACGGCACTTTGGGGCTTTCATTGTGGTAGACTTTTCGATTCGTGGTCTCTTATTGCATTTGTCCTGTAATGCTTGCTCCCTAAGTGGCAGCAAAAAAATCAGGCTCCTCAGTTTCTCTTCTTTAGAGTCTCCTCTGAGCCACTTCTTATGTTTTGTTTGCTGTCAACCTCTTCCCTCTTCAATGCGTTCTTAAAGTATCTGCTCCATGGAGTGGGCTTGTTTTAGCCACTGCTCCTTTCTGTAAGCTCTTTTAAACTGTTGGCCTCTATACTCTCTTTGATTCTTTTGGCTTCTGTGCATCTCAGCCTTGTGGACTTTCTTCAATGCTGGCTCTTTGACTTCTCTGGATGTATTCTTTCAGGCTCCTTTCTCTCTCTCCCCACTGGATTGCTTGACCTTGGAGCAGTCCCTCTTCCTCCTTCTGACCCTGTTAGGTAGAGTCTGTTCACATCACTCTTGGATGCAGGTGCCCGATTGATGGTCATTGCAATTTTCCTTTGTTTTCTGTCCAGGGATGTCCAATCTCGCTTCTAGGTCCAGTTAATTATGCCAGCAGTGTAGCTGCACTACAGGCAACTTCAAGTATTAACTGCTCCTTTATTGTATTTCTCCATTTAACTTTTGATTTCAAAAATTTTCCTGACCCTTCTAAGATATTCCTTCCTCTAATTGCATGCCTCTTGACTCCTTGTAATGCTTGATTTTGTTCTCTGGGTTTGCAGTATCCCCAAGTATTTAGTAGCTTTCATTCACTGGTAAGCCTCTTTATTTCATGGCATTTGGCATATCTACACCTTCTCTGCATGTTGTAAGTTTACCTTCCTTTACTGAGTTCCAAAGTTGCACACTTGTCAAGTCCAAAATCCACTGTAGAATGTCAGTGCTAAAGATAATTCCACCAAATTGTGTTCAGTAGTGACTCAATCTCTGCTTTGATTTTCCATAGTATTATTACATATTATTATTATTATTAGCGGCTATTTATTATTATTATTATTATTATTATTACATATATATATATATTATTATTACATAATTATTTATAAACCGCTTCCTCCCCTGAAGGGCTCTTAAGGTCTTTGCCACATATAGAAGGAGCACAATATCAGATTAAAATACAATAAATATAGGTTAATACGGCTCTAATAAAAATAAACCCAACCCCATTAAAATGCAGCATATTAATTGATTAATTTAATAACTCAAGATGGTTTACTATCAATTCCCTCAAAAAACCCTGAGAATCCCAGGGAAGGGGGGCGGTAGGAGCCACATGATGTTATAGGCAACCAAGAGGAAGAAGGAAGGGCCTGGGAGCATGTTAGACAGAGAGAGAGAGTACTGGCACAAAGATCACCCCAAGATCCTCAGGGTGAGCAGGGATTTGTGGTGTAGTGGTTAGTGTTGGACTATGATCTGAGAGACCCAGGTTTGAATTTCCCACTCTGCCATGGAAGCTTGCTGGGTGACCTTGGGCCAGTCCCATGCTCTCAGCCTAACCTACCTTGCAGGGTTGTTATGAGGGTAAAATGGAAGTGAGAAGACCAATAGCTTGGAATCCCCATTAAGGAGAAAGGAAGGGTATCAATGCAGTACATGACTAAATAAATCCAGTGTGGTGTAATGGTTAAGAGCAGGTGCACTCTAATCTGGAGAAGCGGGTTTGATTCCCCTTAATTTGAGCTGTGAGACTTCATTCAGGAACTAGATTAGCTTGTGCACTCCAACACATGTCAGATGGTGACCTTTGGGCTTTAGCCACAGCTCTTCGAGTTCTCTAGCTCCCACCTACTCCTACAGGGTGTTTGTTGTGAGGGGGGAAGGGAAAGGAGATTGTAAGCCCCTTTGAGTCTCCTTATAGGAGAGAAAGGGAAATATAAGCCCAAACTCCTCCTCCTCCTCCTCCTCTTCTCCTCCTCCTCCTCCTCCTCCTTCTCTACACTGACTAAAGTCTCTGCTTTGTGTCTCATCCAGTGGTGTATTTAGGGTGGGGCCAGTCAGGGCATGAGCCCCTGGCGCTACTTGCTTAGGGGCGCCCAGGCTGCCCTTTTTCAAATCAGGAAACTACCATTGCTCCAAGAGCTGGTCTACCCACCATTAAGAAGCAATGGCGGGTAGACAGCTCTCCAGAGGAAAATTGCAATTGAAAGTAATGGATAGACCTGGCCTCCATGAAGGCCAGGTCAACCAATACTTCTTAATGACCTTGGGCCAGTCCCATGCTCCAGAGAGCTGGTTACCTGTAATTCAAAGTAATGATAAACATGGCCATTGGAGAGCTAGTTCTAAGGTGGGGAAGACCTGCTGGATTGGGGAGGCGGGGCTGAGACACAATGTCCCTTCCTCAAATGGGCTCCATTTTCTGTAGAGATGCCCTCTACTACCCCTTCTGGGTTCCATGTCTTTCATGGAGGCAGCTGCCAACATCCAACCTTGTCCCTGACAAGGGGAGCAGCAGTGGCGAGTAGGGAGGTTAAGAGCCTGTATCTAATCTGAGGAACTGATTTGATTCCCAGCTCCACGCCTGAGCTTTCGTGTGGGAGGCTTAGCTGGGAATTCAGATTAGCCTGTGCACTCCCACACACTGCTGGTGACCTTGGGCTAGTCATGTCTGAAGTTTCTCTCAGCCCCACCCACCTCACAGGGTGTTTGTTGTGAGGGGGGAAGGGCAAGGAGATTGTCAGCCCCTTTGAGTCTCCTGCAAGAGAGAAAGGGGGGATATAAATCCAAACTCTTCTTCTTCTTCTTCTTCTTCTTCTTCTTCTTCTTCTTCTTCTTCTTCTTCTTCTTCTTCTTCTTCTTCTTCTTTTCCTTCTCCAGTTGATTGTCCACCAGTTTCTTCCCGTTTTTAGCCTTTGCTTCTTCTCATGGGTAGAGATGTAGGCTAGGAGTCTTGAATTCCAGCAGAATTCTTGATTTGATTTAGTTCCAACTCCCTCTTTTGGAACCTGGGGAAGGTTGGCTGGCAACACCCCCCCCCCCCCCCCCCCACACACACACACACACTTTTAAGTAACCTTTCCTAGCCATAGTTTTGCCTGGAGAGCCAGTGTGATATATGGTTAGAGCATCAGCCTAGGATCTGGGGGTTCCAGTTTCAAATCCTCACTCAGCCGCAGAGGCTGGTTGGGTGACATCATCATCATCATCATCATCATTATCATTATCACATACATATACATATTACATATTATTATTATTATTATTATTATTTATTGGGTTTATAGACTGCCCTCCCCTGGAGGGCTCAGGAGAGCTAGTTCTAAGGTGGGGAACCGTTGAGGTGGGGAACCATAGTTCTAAGGTGGGGAACCATTGATGAACCATTGATGATGGGGAATCCAAACTCCTCCTCCTCCTCTTCTTCTTCTTCTTCTTCTTCTTCTTCTTCTTCTTCTTCTTCTTCTTCTTCTTCTTCTTTATTGTTCGAAGTTGGGGAGGAGCCTGACCTTTCTCGAATCACGCTGCGAACGAAAAGTGCCCCTGGGCGTGCGCAAAGTGATTTTTTTTGGGCCGGCACGAAAAGGTCCGCGGGGCAACCAGAGGGCTTGGAAACGCCTTGCCAGACATCAGATCCACAGGCCCAAGGGGAGCCCTCCCTGCTCTCTGGGCTGCGGGTGGGGTGCACCTTGGGGTTTCTGAAACAGAAGGTTCCCTACTGTGACCCCAATCAGCCTCCCAAGGCCGACCCTCCCTCCCCCCTCCCCCCCCCCCCCCCCCCCCCCGGCCAGGCAGTTCTTGAGCGCCCTTTCCTGGCTGTGGCTGAGTGGGGGGGGCGCCGTCGGAGCTGCCAATGGCCAAGTGGAGGGAGGGGGAGGGGGAGGGGGAGGGGGGCCGGGATCAGGGGCTGGGGGCGGTCCCTGCCTGGCCCGGGCTCCTCCCCGGCTCCGCGCGCAGCTGGCAGGCCGGGAGGAGCCGCGCTGGCGGCCGGCGGGCAGCTGCTGCGAGCCCCTCGGTGCGGAGCCCCGGCGGGGGGGGGGTCCCCCATCCTCCTGCCCGGCGCCGGCGGGGGGGCCCCGGCCATGTGGTGCCTGCAATGCTCCTCGGAGCGGCGCCCGGCCCAGCTGCAGCACAAACTCCTGCACTGGTGAGTGAGCCCCCTCCCCTCGCCAGGAGGACTTCGCCTGCCCCGGCCAGCCGCCTCTTCTTCCTCCTGACCCTCGGATCCCTGATGCTCCAGTCCCTCAGGAGGGGGGGGGGGTCCCTTAGCTCACCTCCAGGATTGGAGGAGGAGGAGGAGGAGTTTGGATTGATATCCCCCCTTTCTCTCCTGCAGGAGACTCAAAGGGGCTGACAATCTCCCTTGCCCCTTCCCCGCAACAAACCCTGTGAGGTAGGTGGGCTGAGAGAGCTCCGAGGAGCCGTGACTAGCCCCAGTCACCCAGCTGGCGTGTGTGGGAGTGCCCAGCTAATCTGAATTCCCCAGAGAAGCCTCCACAGCTCGGGCGGCAGAGCTGGGAATCAAACCCGGTTCCTCCAGATTAGATACACGAGCTCTTAACCTCCTACGCCACTGCTGCTCCCATCAGATCCCATTGGGTTGCCAGCTCCGTCCTGGAAGATATTTGGGGGGGGGGTAATCCGGAGAATGGGTCTCCCCCCCTCCCCATCTGCAGCAGATCGTCTGCAGCTGCCATTTTCTCCGGGGTGGGGGTGGGGGACTGGGCTCGGTGGTTGTTCTGGGAGGTCTCCCTGACCCACCTGGGAGGCTGGCAAACCGTATTGCAGGATCCTGTTGGAAGGAGGTTCCAGAAACACACCCCCCCACCCCCATACTCACCCTAGTTGTCCCCTCACCCCGAAGAATAGATTTCTTTAAAGGTTTCGGCAGGAAAGCCCCCCCCCACCCCCCCAGTACGCCCTGCCCTCATCTCATCCATCTAAGTAGTCCCCCCCCCCATCCTCCCCTGGGGTACCCAGTAAAGCTTTTGACAACCACCCTCCCCCCCCAATTAAATCTTGGAATAATCCCATAAATCTGCCCATTAATACTTTCCCCTGTTGGTTTTGTCCCTCCGCCGGTGGCTCCATTCATAGCTTAGAATCCCCAATCCCCTTTTCAGCCAGTCAGCTTCCACTCATGTCAGGAAGGGATGCTAGCCTCTCCAAGGGAGGACCCTTTGGGATCCCCTGGAACCACAAGGGATCTCCGGACTAGACATCATTTCTCCTGGAGACAATTGATGCTCTGGAAGAGGGGGGGCTCTATATGGCATTGTACCCCAGGCTCCACCCCGAATCCCCAGGGATTTCCTAAGCTGGTGTTGGCCACCCTACCCTCCATCCCCCCACTGTTGCTGGCCGGCAATCTTAGAGGAGGGGATGACTGGCACAAACAGGTTTCAAATCCCCCCTTGCCCAGGCTTTAGCAACTCCAAATATATGCTGTGGTCTGTCCCCCTCCCCCAGCAATGGCCCGTCTGGATAGCCATCCTGATGAGACCCTTCTTTCTAGTTCCTGAATCCCCTATCCAGGTGTGAACCCATCCGTTGTTCTGGGGACAAGATATGTCACTGGTGGCGTAACCTTTCACACTGAAATGTCCAAACTGCAACCCAAACTCCACTCTATTTATCGCAAAGTGCCAACACGGCAATTTAACCCGAATACTGAGGTTTTAGTTTAGACAATACGGTTGGCTTTGAGGCGTGCGTTACTTTGGGAGTAAACTTGGTGGTAGTTGTTGGCTTTGCTTTGAAGCAACCGTGCAACTCTTTGAATAAGTGGGTGACCACGCACCCTAGGAGGGTTTACTCAGAAGCAAGCCCCATAGCTGTAGCAAACCGAGCTTGCTCCCAGGTAAAGGATCACGCTTTAGTTCTTCTTGCATGAAAATCAGTGGGGTTTAACAGGGCTTAACAGGGTTACCTACACTTCTTCCCCAAAACTAGGTCTTAGGTTTAATGTTAATAATCGAGCCCAGCGGCCCAGGCCAGCCTAGATGTGTTCATGGGGGGGGGATTTCCACTACGATGAACTTCTGTTTCAGTGCTGTCCACAGAGAGGGCTCTGAGTGCCACCTCTGGCACCCGTGCCATAGGTTCGCCACCACTGAGATATGTTCTCTGGCAGTCTGACAACACGTACTCCCAGTAAGTTTGCAAGGAGGAAGCCTTCCTGGGATTCGGGTACAGTTTATGTCTCCAGAGCACTGCATATCTACCTGGCATCTCTTTAGTAGGGACTCTACCTAGAAACTGCTCCAGGTCCCCTTTTAGAAAACTCCCCAATATACCTGGCAATAGAAAGCACTTTCAAGGCACAGGTGGGTTGGGGTGACCCAGTCAGGGTTTCAAGGGAAGATGTGAGCAGAGGTGGTTTGCCATTGACTACATAGAGACCCTGGACTTCCTTTGGTGGACTATTATAACAAGGGCCGACCCTCCTCCGCGTCTAAGATCTGATGAGATCAGGCTAGCTTGGGGCATCCAGGTCAGAGCAGAGACAAACAGGTGGGTTTTGTCGCTGTCTCGTCTCCTTCTGCCTTGGCATGCACCCTGGACTCTCCTGAAGGTCAGTGAGGGATGGTCTTTGTACACTAGATACAGTGACTGATTACACTCCCATCAGTTCACAGCATGGGCCACATTGGCCATGCTGGTAGGGCTGATGGGAATTGTAGTCCATAACATCTGGAGTGCCAAAGGTTCACCAATTGGCCATGCTGGTAGGGGCTGATGTGGGAATTGTGGAACTACAACATCTGGAGTGCCAAAGGTTCACCAATTGGCCATGCTGGTAGGGGCTGATGGGAATTGTAGTCCATAACATCTGGAGTGCCAAAGGTTCGCCAATTGGCCATGCTGGTAGGGGCTGATGGGAATTGTAGTCCATAACATCTGGAGTGCCAAAGGTTCGCCAATTGGCCATGCTGGTAGGGGCTGATGGGAATTGTAGTCCATAACATCTGGAGTGCCAAAGGTTCGCCAATTGGCCATGCTGGTAGGGGCTGATGGGAATTGTAGTCCATAACATCTGGAGTGCCAAAGGTTCGCCATCACGGTCCTAGGTGGTCTTCCAAGTACTAACCAGAACCAACCCTGCTTCTGCGATCGATCATGGTTGGGCTAGCCTGGGCCAGCCAATTCAGGGCCACAGATTGATCAATAACCCCAAAAGTGCTCACAATGTTTGTTGCAAGAAGCGGTGCGTACGGGTCTTCACAACAAACAGTAAACGGACACAGGAGCACGGTGCGATTGTTTTAGTGCACAGCCATGGGTGTTCACATGGCTCGCTCTTGGATGACCGACAGCTATTCCCCTCTCTCATTCTCCTTTCCGGAAACGATCTCGTAGAAATCTTGTCCCTTGAAAATCTTTTCTGGCCACTCCCTTCACTTATGAGTTATTCAAGCATCCAGCCTCCCCCTCTGTGGCTTAGACCTGTGGCTTGATGCTTCATTGCAGGATACTACTTGATGCTCCGCCCGCCTTTCCTAATTCCGTCGTCTGCTTCCCAGAATTTCAGCCTAGACACCCGGCCCCCCCTCCACTTCCTACCCCATGACTCTGAGATCACGTGGCTTCCTATCACACGCTTTGCAGCTCAGGGGATTCTGAGTCTGGAAAGCGCAAAGTCTTTTGCTGAGTCTGGAAAGCCCTTTCCTTTGATACGCCACTCACTAGCTTCCAAAGGCTGCCTTTTCTCGGGGCCGGTGAGATTTCCACCGTCCCTGCCTCGTGGAACCTCCTTGAATGAGATTCTGCCAACATCTACTATGAGGATTAGGTAGCTGCTCGACATGCGGAAGGCCCCAGGTTTGTTTGTTTGTTTGTTTGTTTATTATCAGTTTTATATACCGCCCCTCCCCCGAGGGGCTCTGTTAAAAGGAACATGTCACAGGGTATGTGAAAGACTTGTGCCTGAGACCCTGGAGAGCAGCTGCCAGTCTGAGTGACAGAATGAAGACTGACCCCCGGGCACCACCCAGTAGATCACATGGGGGGGGGGGTTACAAAATCGCGCGGCGCCACCTGATCAAGCTGGGAGGCTGCACATGTCCTTTGGGCCAGGTCGCAGCAACTCGGAAAGCTGCAGGCCCACCCCACCCCCACCCCCCAGAGCGAGGCAGGTGAGGCCTCCGCTCCAATGGAGGTGGGGGGTGGCGGCAGCTGCGGCTTTCCAGGTCGCCGGGACCCAGCGCAGGCTGCTGCTGCCCCCCCACCCACATCGGAGCAGAGGCTGTGCCTGCCTCACTCCAGGAGGGTGGCAAGCCCGCAGCTTGCCAAGTTGCCAAAACTTGACCCGCTGGCCGGGCGCCCCTGGAGCGAGGCAGGTGCAGCCTCCATTCCGATGGGGGGCGTGGCAGCAGCCGGTGCTGGGTCTCGGCAACTTGGGTAAGTGGGGGGGGCACAGGGGGGCGCTCGAGCAGGTGTTCCCTGGGCACCATTTTCCCCTGGTACATCACTGTGAACACCAATAGATCTATAATATTGCACTCTGGTTTATTTACCTGGATATTTCCAGGTTACATAACCTAGTGGCGAGGGTGTTGGATTCGCCGCCTGGTTGGGCAAGAAAGGCGAGAGAAAAAAGTTGTGAGGAAATAAATAAAATTAGGATTTGGGAGGACCGGATTTGATTCCTCACTCAGTTAAGAAACTCACCGGGAGAGCTTGGCAATCTCCCAGTCTCACCTACTTTACAGGTTTGTTGTAAAGGCAGGAGAGAGCTTTGTACCTCTGGTTGAAAGGAAAGACGGAAGGAAAGATGGCTTGCAGATAACCCTTGGCCACAGAGTGCTGGCTTGTAAATAGTTCCAGCAGGCTAGCTGTCTTGGTCTTCAGGAGGAGAGCAAGATTTCAGTCCCAGTAACCCCTTAGAGACCCAGAAGACTTCCAAGGTGTAACCTTTGCAGAGTCAACAATTCCTTTGTCAGGTGGACCTTTGACTTTCGGAAGCTTGAACTCTGGAAATCTTGTCTGTCTCATAAACTTAATTAGAGTTCCCCAGCCTGTCCTAAACCAACCGATCACAACACAAAGTTGTGGTACCGGCTTCTATTCTACATTCCTGCTCGCTGATGGCCAAGGTGATAGCACGCTTGTGTCCGTATGTCCCGCCCGCCAAGGTGAGTCGCTTCCCTTGCGGTCGGGACCGCCCTGCCATGACTGGACAAAACAAATTTGTCTGTCTCATTCATAAAGCGGCACTGCTCGTGTGCCCCGATTTGGTGGAAGCTCAGATACCATCGCTGCCACATCCAATGCGGTCCTGGGTGAAGGTTTCCACTTCCGAAGAAACTTAGGCCCTTTCCGCACGGGCCATAAACGGCGGCTTGGGGACGGCAAAAACGCCCTCCCCAGGCCAGCTGCTTCAAGCATTAGGTGCGCGACAAGGCGTCGCAGCCGCTGCTGCCCTCAAGCCGCCGTCGTTGGCCGGGTTCCCACGCCGGCAGCTTTCTCCCAGTGCGCTTCAAGCCGCACTGCTGTTGAGGGGAAAACGCCGGGCTGGAAGGGCAGTGCGCTTCCCGGGCGCCTCCCTCCTCAGGTGTAATTGCTCTGTCCTTACCTCTGCGTGTCTCTGAGGCCTGGGGACACGCCTCTGCCCTGCCGCTGGAGCAGGTGCGAAGAAGCGCAGTTCCCCTGGCCTCCGTAGCCCTCTTGAGGCCTGGGACACGCTTCTGCCCTGCGCCGCTGGAGCAGGTGCGCAGGGCCAGGGGGGCGTGTCCCCAGGCCTTGGCGACGCGCCGGAGGCCTGGGGACACGCCGGGTTGGCCGGGCGCCAGCGCTCCGTGGCGCCGGCTGCCTGGCTCTTTCTAGGACCATCCATGCGGACTGTCCTAGCGTCGTTGGGTTGGCGTCGAGTATGCCGACCCGGCCGCTTCTGCATTCGTGCGGAAACGGCCTTAGGTTTCTTTGAAAGGACAGGGTGGCTGCACAAAGAGACCGGTTTCTAGCATTTATCGCCGGGGAGATACTCTTGGAAGTGTGCGGGCAGCGAAGACTGACATCTCCGCAACCAGCAGTTTGGCTTTGCAAAGGGCTGGTTTCCTGAATTTCGCGAAATGGTGTGCAATTTGAGGTAGTTTTCCATTGCGGGTGTGTGCGCACTGGACGTGTGTCAGGTTGCTTCCAACTTAGGGTGCCTCTGTGAATTAATGACCTCCCAAACGTCTCACTGTTAACCACCTTTCTCGGGTCTTGCCAACTGAGGGCTGTCGTGTCCTATATTGCAGTGATGGCGAACCTATGGCACGAGTGCCAGAGGTGGCACTCAGAGCCCTCTTTGTGGGCACGTGCAAACAGAGTGCCCCCCCCCCCCATCTAGGCTGGCCTGGGCTGCTGGGCTCGATTATTAGCATTAAACCTAAGACCTAGTTTTGGGGAAGCAGTGTGGGTAACCCTGTTAAGCCCTGTTAAACCCCACTGATTTTCATGCGAAGAACAAAAGCACAATCCTTTACCTGGGAGTAAGCTCGGTTGCTGGCAATGGGGCTTGCTTCTGAGTAAACCCTCCTAGAATCATGATTCACCCATTGGAAGAGATGCACGGTTGCTTCAAAGCAAAGCCACCGACTACCACCAAGCTTGCTCCCGAGTAACAAACGCCTCTGAGCCAACCTTATTGTCTAAACTAAAACCTCAGTATTCTGGTTAAATTGCCGTGTTGGCACTTTGCGATAAATAAGTGGGTTTTGGGTTGCAATTTGGGCACTCGGTCTCGAAAAGGTTCGCCATCACTGCTATATTGAGTCAGCCCATCTCATGCTGGCCCTTCCTGTTTTCCTGCGGCCTCCCACTTTTTCCTAGTAGGATAGTCTTTTTCAGTGATTCTTGTCTTTTCGTAACGTGACCGAAGTTCCATACCCTCAGTTGGGTCGTTTTAGCTTTTAGGGAGTGTTCAGACTTGATTTGATCTAGAACCCACTTATTTGTCAAAATGGACACATCCGTGCATTCCACACATATAACTAATGATGATCATGCAGTTCCTGTACAGAAGTTGCAAAATCTGGAATTGTGTGAACTTAGTGGTTTTTAGAAAGAAGAGTTTGGATTTATACCCCCCTTTCTCTCCTGTGTAAGGAGAGCTTATAGGGAGTAGGATGGAGTTCCTTGATGACACTTCCAGAGGCTGCTGATGGAGCCTATATATTCCTCTATCAGTCCCTTCCAGTATGGCCAATTGGCCATGCTGGTAGGGGCTGATGGGAATTGTAGTCCATAACATCTGGAGTGCCAAAGGTTCGCCACCACTGCTCTAAGGGGCTTACAAACTCCTTTCCCTTCCTCTCCCCACAACAGACATCTTGTAAGGACTGAGAGAGTTCTGAGAGAACTGTGACTAGCCTGAGGTCACCTAGCAGGAATGTAGGAATGGGGAAACAAATCCAGTTCACCCGATAAGAGTTATGTGGAGGAGTGGGGAATCAAACCCTGTTCTCCAGATTAGAGTCAACCTGCTCTTAACCACTAAATCACGCTGGCTCTCACTGGCCTAATAGGATCAGAATTTGAAAGCTGAGAGAGTGAGCAGAATTTGAAAGTGAAGGTTGTATATGTTGTGTCCTTTCGTGCCTTGTCTGATACAGAATTTGCATTGATGAAAGCCAGAATGCTGTCTATTAGATTTTTCAAAAAGGAGCTTTCTAGCCCTCATTGCTTCCAAGACACGTGTGAAAAAGTGCAAACCGATCCCACTGTTCTGGGGTGGAGCTTCTGTGATTTGCATAATGACTGGTCCCGCCTTCCTCCTTTCCATCAACTTGTCTTTCTGTCCTGTCACTCGTCCACCCCCATTCATCTAGCTCCTGGATGCTAAAAAAATTTAGTGAGGTTTTTTTTTAAGTATAAAAAGAGCTCCTGCGTTTATAAAATAAAAATGGACAGTTCTGATAATTCTGCCAGACATTTAAATAACATGTTGGCCATGGGGAACGTCTGTTCAAAATTTCATCTGTTAATTACCCGGATTTAATTGATTTCTGCTGTTTCTAGAGAGGGTTTTTTTCTCGTGATTTTAACTCAGCTGTGCCTTGACTGCCCTTCAAAGGTTCTGTTTCATTCCAGAGTAGGAAACAGGAGTTCCTCTTTGTGGGTTTGCGTTTCATTTTTCCTCTTAGAGGGCTTTCCTGGGATTATTTCCGAGATGGTGACTGCATGCAAGCCAGACATCTGTTGACGAGGGTTTCAGTTGCAGACAAATCACATTTTCCCGGCAAGCGGAGAACTGCGACCCTCGTTTCTGGGAAAATGGGGGTCTCCGCCTCCAATCACTCGCCTCTACTCTGATCGGGAGAGAGATGTGGCGTTGCTTGAATGTTACGGGGCTGGTGCTTTTGACATCCATTTTAGCACGATCCGTCTGCTTCACGCTGGGACTGTTTTTTCCAGTAAGCTAAATTTTTGATAAGTTGTTTAAAAATTCCGCAAACACTGCACGCTCGCTGCTTTAAAATGTAGCATGCATGTAAAGTTTTAAAAAGACAGAACGCTGTTCTCCTCCCTCCCTCTCTGAACCAGGCAGTGTTGCCACGTTCAAGGTGGGAAATTCCCGAAGATTTGAGGATGGAGCCTAGGGAGAGCACAGGGCCATCCATCCATCCATCCTCCTGAACTGAAGCCATTTACCGTATATACTCGAGTATAAGTCGACCCGAATATAAGCCGAGGCACCTAATTTTACCACAAAAAAACTGGGAAACTTATTGAATCGAGTATAAGCCTTCGAACTTGACTCAGTAGCAGCTAAAAACAGAAGATTTGGGAGCAAGATGAGATAGAGTTGCTTAACAGAGTTTGCAGTAGGGATGAGCAGCTTTCCAGCACTCTAGGAACACAAATGAACCACTGTTTTCCTCTAAATGTAGAATAATTCTGGGATTCATAGCCATGCCAGCCTAAACTTTGCTCCAAAAAAAGTCTTTGTCTTCAGCAACATCAGAATTTGGCAGTAAACTACTGTATGAAGAATTGTATTCATCTAGAATGCAACGCACCAATAACCCTTAGGAGAGAAATGCCTCGGTTTCTTTTAACACACACACAACCTAGTTGTAATGCTATGCAGGCTGTCCTTACAGCTTGTTTTTACGGCTCTCTGATGAGTTAGAAAAAAGCAGCAACATGCTTCCCGGAGCCCCACAGCAACCCCAGCTCCGACCGCCATCTTGGAATTACCATATATACTCAAGTATAAGCTGAGGGGGGCTTTTTCAGCATAAAAATGTGCTGAAAAAGTCGGCTTATACTCGAGTATATATGGTAGTCATTTTCTTCCTGGGGACTGGACTCTGCAATGTGGGGATTGGTTGCAATTAAAGGAGATCCCCAGTCCCCACCTGGAAGTTGGCAACTTTAGTAGGCAAGGCATCCCACCTTTTTCTGCTTTTATTTTGCTTTAGCAGATAACATGCTGTTCCCTCATGCATGGGATGGAAGAACGGATGAGGCTATGACAGTATTAAATCTAAGCTTTATCCTCAATAGAAAAGGGTTTGAAAGAACTATGCCAAGTAGCCACGTATTAACCCAGAAACAAAAAAAGAAAAATGTGGTGTACCTAAAGCAAACAAACCCAATGGAAGATCCTCCCCAAAATACTTTTCTCAGTCTATACAGTTGAATGTATGCCAACGCATGTGAATACATTATCAAAGGAGGACTGCACTCTTCTTTGATAATATATTCACTTCTGTGGGCATACATCCGGCTGTGTAGCCTGAATGTTTTTTTTTGGGGGGGGGGGATTTTCCCTTGGCTTTGTTTTATTTACTTATTTTACTTTTATTCTTTGGAACTTATGCCCCACTCTGTGCAGAGTGATCAGGGCAGCTTACAAAATTAGAAAAACAGCAGTCAAAACATCGTCATATAAAACAATAATAGAAACCACCCACATACCCTCCCCCACCCCAAACTGGCGGGCTCCAGAGGGGACGTCGAGAGGGTCAAAGGCCTGGGTGAATAGGAAGGTCTTTGCCAGTTGCCAAAACCCTTAAAGGGTTGGCGCCTGGCAAATTTTCACGGGGAGACTGTTGCATAGTGTGCGGCCGGCCTTGGAGAAAGCCCTCCCGTGTACTCCTGCGCCTTAGCAGGGGGACCCCAGAAGAGAGCACCCCCCCCCAATCCTGCTCAACTCCAATGCTCGGTCAAGTTCATAAGGGTGCAGGCGTTCCTTCAGATAAGAACATAAGAACAAGCCAGCTGGATCAGACCAGAGTCCATCCAGTCCAGCACTCTGCTACTCACAGTGGCCCACCAGGTGCCTTTGGGAGCTCACGTGCAGGAGGTGAAAGCAATGGCCTTCTGCTGCTGCTGCTCCTGAGCACCTGGACTGTTAAGGCATTTGCAACCTCAGATCAAGGAGGATCAAGATTGGTAGCCATAAATCGACTTCTCCTCCATAAATCTGTCCAAGCCCCTTTTAAAGCTATCCAGGTTAGTGGCCATCACCACCTCCTGTGGCAGCATATTCCAAACACCAATCACACGTTGCGTGAAGAAGTGTTTCGTTTTATTAGTCCTAATTCTTCCCCCCAGCCTTTTCAATGGATGCCCCCTGGTTCTAGTATTGTGAGAAAGAGAGAAAAATTTCTCTCTGTCAACATTTTCTACCCCATGCATAATTGTATAGACTTCAATCATATCCCCCCTGAGACGTCTCTTCTCCAAACTAAAGAGTCCCAAACGCTAGGTGGAACTGAAGCCATTTAGAGCTTTTTAAACATCAGCGTCAAGACCTTCAATTGGGCCTGGTAGCGAATGGGCACGTTAGATCTCAGCTAGCATCACACTCAGAAAAAAAAATAGGGATTTGTTTTGTTGTCTAGGAACACCCTATGGGAGATGTGTGTGTCCTTTGGGAAGGTCAGGACTGGCAGGGAAATCTTATGATAATTAACCATTCGTCCAGCAAGTGTAACCCAGGGCTCTGCGTGTCCCTGGGGCCACACGTGGAGACGAGATGCACGCAAACACAACCCCGTCTCCTAGCAATGCAACCAGGAAGTGCCCCCGGCACGTGTGCCCGGAGGTTTGCATCTCAGCTCCGAGGGAATTAATCATGCCTGGGTTTCTGCCATATGGAATTTCAACCCTCGGCGAGATGCGGCCGCCTCTGGGGTGGGCTGCTGCAGCTGCTGTCTCTCAGCCCCATAACATTTGGAGACGGGAAGCGAAAGAGCATGCTGTTCTTGTTGCAAAGCTTGGAGAGGCGGGGGGGGGTAAAGAGGAAGAAGGGCGAGCATTTCAAGGAGCGGGAAGTGGAAATCCTTTCGAGCTGCTCGGAAACCTGCTGGGAAATAATGTGACTTTGAACGTGCCCAAATGGTTAAGACAGGAAGGATGCCCTGACAATCTGCAAGCCACGGGGAACTGTCTTTCTTCGGCACTGACCAAGAAAAGGCAGGGAATGGCCCCGCTGAGATTTGAACTCCCAGCTGCCCGGCAGTCCTAAATTGAAAGATGTGGTTTGAGTTGATGAAGGAGGCGGAGGTGACTTAATTGGAGGACTCGGCCGCTGTCTGTTCCCTCGATTCACAACATCCGTCGCAACCAGCATTTGGGGGTCACAGTGGTGTCAGAACGGAGGCCAAGAACATGCGCTGATTGCCAGAATATTATGCATTCGTGGTATGTTTTTCTTTCTTTCCCAGTGGTGTGTTTTCCTCAGGAGCCTCCCTGCTGAACCCTAATTGTGACTTTGGGGGAGGGTGTATTGCAGTGATGGCGAACCTTTTCGAGACCGAGTGCCCAAATTGCAACCCAAAACCCACTTATTTATTGCAAAGTGCCAACGCAGCAATTTAACCTGAATAACCCCCTCGAGCAGGGGCCAGCCTGCTGTAGCCCCCAGCAAGTCCCACATCTGCCACTCTACGCCTCTCTAGAATCTCTGCTGCCTCTGCCCCCTCCCCCCCCCCCCCCGGGTAGCAGCCATCAATCCCACCAGCCAAGTCCTCTCTGCTCGCTGAGGTGCATGCACATCAAGTCCAGCGGCCCAGGCCAGCCTAGATGTGTGTGTGGGGGGGGGGGGGCGATTTAAAAAAAAACTCTGTGTGCGCGTGCCCACAGAGAGGGCTCTGTGTGCCACCTCTGGCACCCGTGCCATAGGTTCGCCATCACTGGTGTATTGCTTACTTCCCCTTGGTGGAGAATTGTTGCTCATTAGTGCATTGTTCATAGAGGAACTCCGATTGCCCTTCGTAATGCTGTGCTTTCAAAATATTTCTTGAGGATTTTTTTTTCTTGTCCAAACAGTTTGTGTGGCGCATTGGTCACTTGCGTGCCCTTGTGACTTTCTGCAGCGTGTTGTAGCCTCTCTTGGTTCTCGTTTTGCATTCTCAACCCTGTAACTCGCCTGGTGTTTTCCCCTTCTCCCGTTGCGCACTATACATCCAGCGAGGCTTTCTTTTCAAGCTAGTTTTTACACTGCATTCTTTAAATTTTTTGTGTCAGATGCAGTGCGTCCGCGTGTTGTGCCTTCTGGCTGCATGTTGCACGCTCGAGAGCAGATTTTCACGATCGGGGCGTCATGTGTTCGGTGTGGGTTTTGCCAGTCGAGCATCTTTTCCCCTTCAGTGACCCACTGCTTGTTCACCAGAGATCACGCCGCAGGGAACCAGCGGTCGTCCCATTCCAGGGCAATCTTCAGGCGCATCACTCTTCTCTCTCCCATGCGGCTGTCACGCTCCTTCTGCTCACTAGTCTTGAATCTCTTAAGACTCGAGAAGGCTCCCGGGAGCAATTTTGCTTCTTCTTGTATTATCTCCCTCTCCTTCTCTCTGTGGAATCAGCTGGCATCCTCGGCGCGCTGTGAGCTGTGGACTTGGCAGTCGTAACCATATGCATATATCTATAAAGTAAAAAGTAAGCAAGGGTATCAAGGTGCCATCTGTACTCGGCTGACATTTCCCCAAGTTCCACAGTCGTTGCGATGAAGAAGAAAAGTTGGTTTTTGTCCCCTGCTTTTCTCTACCTTTAAGGAGTTTCAACGCAGCTTACAATGGCCGTCCCCTCCCCACAATTGACACCTGGTGAGGCAGGTGGGGCTGAGAGAGTTCAGAGAGAACCGTGACCGGCCCAAGGTCACCCAGCAGGCTTCACGTGGCGTAGTGGGGAATCAAACCCGGTTCTCCAGATTAGAGTTCACCGCTCTTAACCACTAAACCATGCTGGCTTAAGCCTAGGGTTCATGAAGGGCAACAGGTATATTTGTATATGATCCTGTTAGCAGAGTAACGAGCAAAATGTAGCTTTGTGCACCACTTTATGATTAGCTAACGGTTTGCCTCCCACTGACTGTGAGAAGAGCATCATTTTCCAGCATAGTCGCTGGTTGTTAATGATGTGTTCAGCCAGTTTGAGCTGAGTGCCATATTTTAATGTTCTAAGCTTGTTGTAACCTGCCCAGTGCCCTTCGGGGATGGGGCGGGATATAAATCCAATAAATAAATAAATAAATAAATAAATAAATAAATAAATAAATAAATAAATAAATAAATAAATAAAATAAAGACCAGCCTTTTTACCTCAGAAATCATAAGCAAAAGAGAGCTTTACTTAAACTGAGAGAGAAATAGACTATATACATAAAGTATCACTTGTAGATATCAATACATTCACAGTTCGTCCTTTGGTTACAATTCAGGCATAGTCTACAACACAGGTGTCAAACTCGTGGCCCTCCAGATGTCATGGACTACAGTTCCCATCACCCCCTGCCAGCATGGTGGCAGGGGATGATGGCATGGGATTATGGGAACTGTAGTCCATAACATCTGGAGGGCCACCAGTTTGACACCTATGGTCTACAATATTAAACATTTCAGTCAGAACCTTTCTGGTTAACAGAACAAATAACAACATCCTTCCTCAGCAACAGTCAGGGAGCAACTGTTTCCAACTGTCACCTTTAGAATGTTCGTGGAGATCTCCCAGAATTCCGTGCCGCCACCGCATGCAAGGCAGTAAAATCCAACCGTTCAAACATAGGCTCATTCCGCACATGCAAAATAATGCACTTTCAAACTGCTTTCAGTGCTCTTTGAAGCTGTGCGGAATAGCAAAATCCACTTGCAAACAGTTGTGAAAGTGGTTTGAAAACGCATTATTTTGCGTGTGCGGAAGGGGCCATAGGGTTCAGTCATAGGGCTGCCAACCTCCAGGTTGCCTCTTGACAATCTCCTGCTGTTATCGTTTATCTTCAGATGACCAAGATCAGTTCCCCTGGAGCAGGGGTCTGCAACCTGTGGCTCTCCAGAGGTTCATGGACAACAATTCCCATCAGCCCCTGGGCCAGCATGACCAATTGTAGTCCATGAACTTCTGGAGAGCCACAGGTTGCAGACCTCTGGAGAAAGAAATAGGTGCTTTGGAAGGTGGACTTCATGGCGCCCCCCCCCCCTTCCTCAAGACCTGCCCTTCTCTGGCGCCACCCTTAAAATCTCCAAATATTTCTCAATCCAGAGTTGGCTGCTGTATTCAGATACCTCTGTGTATGACTTATTTTCATTTTTACATCACAAATGTGGGTCTTTTTTCCTGTAGAGCAAGTTCTATGTGCCCTTTTTTCTTTCTGTGGGAATATTATTTATGGCCATGTGGTTTACCAGGAGGATTCTCGTTGGACGCAACTAAATTTCTTGAGAAGGGTCATTGCAAAAATATCTCGTTTGTCCCCAGGGTTTATGTGGCAGAATGGTTTTGTGGCATGGCCCTGACAAATCGCTGCCTTCCAGAACCCGCTAATCACACTTGGCCTTTACATAAGAACGGTTTTTACCAAGTGCACATTTGAAGAGATGCTGCCAGATTTAATAAAATTAAATCATTAATTAGACCCCATTGTGGTAGTAAGCTTTATTCTACGGAACGGCCAGAGGCAGTGCCAACAAAGGGAGAAGTTACTCTACGGTGATCCTCTTGGCTCTGATTTGGACATAAGAACATAAGAACATAAGAACTAGCCTGCTGGATCAGACCAGAGTCCATCTAGTCCAGCTCTCTGCTACTTGCAGTGGCCCACCAGGTGCCTTTGGGAGCTCACATGCAGGATGTGAAAGCAATGGCCTTCTGCTGCTGCTGCTGCTCCTGAGCACCTGGTCTGCTAAGGCATTTGCAATCTGAGATCAAGGAGGATCAAGATTGGTAGCCATAGATTGACTTCTCCATAAATCTGTCCAAGCCCCTTTTAAAGCTATCCAGGTTAGTGGCCATCACCACCTCCTGTGGCAGCATATTCCAAACACCATCGCACGCTATGCGAAGAAGTGTTTCCTTTTATTAGTCCCACTTTCCTTCCCCCCAGCATTTTCAATGGAATGCCCCCTGGTTCCTAGGTATTGTGGAGAAAGAGAAAAAATTTCTCTGTCAACATTTTCTACCCCGTGCATAATTTTAAGTAGGGACTTCAATCATATCCCCCCTCAGATCGCCTCCCTCTCTCAAACTAAAGAGACCTAAACGCTGCAGCCTCTTCCTCATAGGGAAGGCTGGTGCTCCTAACTCTTCAATCAGTCCCTCATTGCCCTTCTCTGCAGTAATCAGAACAGCACTTCTTTCTATCTCTTCTCGATATTCCTTTTTTTGAGATGTGTATGCTTACCCATTTGTGAACTGGAACACAGTACCTTATGTCGCGGTCATACACCGCTTTATATAAGGGCATGACAATCCTTGCAGTTTTATTATCAACTCCTTTCCTAATGATCCCCAGCACAGAGTTTGCCTTCTTCACAGCTGCCATGCATTGAGTTGACATTCCCATGGAACTATCAACTAAGACGCCCAAATCCCTTTCCTGGTCTGTGACTGATAGCACTGACCCCTGTAGCGTGTATGTGAAGTTTGGATTTTTTGCTCCTATGTGCATCACTTTACAGTGACATGACCCAGAGTGGCAGGCATCATGATCTTCCACATCCCTGGTTTGAATTATAGTCTCCATCCTGAACTTAACTTAAGTGGCTCAGGGCAATTCCTTTCTTCAGCCTCCATTTGCCGTACAGTGTAGTGATAGTGTCCTACTTTGCAGGCTTATTGTGCGAATGAATGAATGAATTGCTGTCAAGTTGCCACCGACTCCTGGTGACCCTTTGCGGAGTTTTCAGGCAGAAGAGGTGCCAGGGGGATTTGCCGTTGCTTTCCTCTGTTTTATGGATACCAGAGATAAAATACATCGAGCTTTTCATTTTGGCCCCTTCCGCACACGCAAAATAATGCGTTTTCAAACCATTTTCACAACAGTTTGCAAGTGGATTTTGCCATTCCGCACAGCTTCAAAGAGCACTGAAAGCAGTTTGAAAGTGCATTATTCTGCATGTGCGGAATGAGCCTTTGTGAATTGCTGCCGCTTGATAAATCCTAAACACACTTTTTTAAAATTGGGGAGGCATTCACATGTGCTTTGCTTCTCTTCTTTGCTGGACCGTTCTCTCTGTCCCTGTTTCAAGATTCCAAACAATCAGGGATCGCAACAATATGTAGCCAGTCATATTTGGCTGTGTAGCATTAGCAGTGTAGCAGAAGAAGAAGAAGAGTTTGGATTTATACCCCACCTTTCTCTCCTGTAAGGAGACTCAAAGTGGCTTAGAAGCTCCATTCCCCACAACAGACACCTTGGCTCCTTCTGCACATGCAGAATAATGCACTTTCAAACGGCTTTCAATGCCCTTGGAAGCTGTGCGGAGTAGCAAAATCCACTTGCAAACAGTTGTGAAAGTGGTTTGAAAACGCATTATTCTGCGTGTGC
Source organism: Sphaerodactylus townsendi (assembly GCF_021028975.2). Lineage (NCBI taxonomy): Eukaryota > Metazoa > Chordata > Lepidosauria > Squamata > Sphaerodactylidae > Sphaerodactylus > Sphaerodactylus townsendi. The sequence continues at coordinate 145,477,473 of NC_059427.1, read as the reverse complement.
GGAAGGGGCCCTTGTGCGGGGAGTGGGGCTGAGAGAGTTCTGAACAAACTGTGACTAGGCCAAGGTCACCCAGCAGGAATGTAGGAGGGCGGAAACACATCTGGTTCACCTGATAAGCCTCTGCCATTCAGGTGGAGGAGTGGCAAATCAAACCCAGTTCTCCAGATTAGAATCCATCTGCTCTTAACCACTACACCACGCTGAGGAAGTGTTACCTTCCCTGGGGGGTGGATGGGAGTGAATGTTGCCTAGACAACATGGGCCCAGGCCCTGTCTTCCGACACTGGGCCGTTTTATCGCCCACCCATAATGCCCGGTGCAACTAGGCAGGGAACTTTCCCCTGCTGCCGTGACAACGCGGGTTTGCATTTCCCGCTTTGCTGTGCAGCATTATGGGCTGGTGGGTAGCAAAAACACCCTCGCGGCACAGCCGCGCTGAAGCCGCTGGGTGATGCACCCTGCTTGACTGTGCTGTGCTGCAAACGTGGAGCCACGAAAACCGCCCTCGAGGTGCAACGCCGCAAGCCCTGGAAGATGACCTAATTGCCTTGGCGACAAACGGGTGCATTTCTCTCACCCACGCGTCTGTGTTCGGAGGCATGCTGGAATATGTGTTCAAAAACACGGCCCCGTTAGGCAAGTCTGGATCTGGATTTGGGGGGTGGGGGTGGGGAAGGACTTGGCCAAGAACATATGAACACACTGTATCCCAGGAGGAAAGGGCAGTGCAAGTTCTGGACAGTTCTGCTCCCAACTTCAAGTGGAGTTTGCCACTGGTGGAAATGCTTCTTTTGTGGTTTGGGGAGGATGTCATTCTCTTGTGCAACAGCTGCTCTTCTGATGCCCTCTGGGCACCTATCTCATCGGAAAAGGGGATGTTTTCTCTCTGGGATGGGCAGAAGTCTTTGGATCAGTTTCTAGAAGACGTTCTGTGGCTCAGTAGCCGAGCTCCAGTCCAGCACCGTCCCCAGCACCCGTTAAAAGGGCCGGGCCATAAATAATGTGAACCTGAAAACTTAGAACTTGGTTGGCGCCTGTCAGACTAGAAAATACCTGAGAACTTGGGGAGCTGCTGCCTGTCAGAGTAGGCAATACCAATCTGGATAGACCAGGGGTAGGGAACCTTTAACACTCAAAGAGCCATTTGGACCCGTTTTCCACAGGAAAAGAAAACACTTGGAGCCGCAAATAATTTTTGACATTTAAAATAAAGATAACACTGTATATATTGGGGGTTTTTACCTTTTACTCCGCTCATTCTGAGAAGCGCATGGATGGGGCCAGCGTCATTGAAAAGCACCTCGGGCCCAATGGGCAGGTGTGAGGGGAAGCCCACGGTGACGGGCTCCAGCCGGCTGCGGCAGTTGAGGCGCCTGCCCTGCTGCCTCAGGTGGGTAAGGGATGGGCCAGCGGCTCGTCATGGAGCCGCAGTGCAAGGGCAGAGCCGCATGCTGCCCTCAGCCGCAGGCCCCTACCCCTGGATAGACCAGGGTAGGAACCTTTAACACTCAAAGAGCCATTTGGACCCGTTTTCCACAGGAAAAGAAAACACTTGGAGCCGCAAATAATTTTTGACATTTAAAATAAAGATAACACTGTATATATTGGGGTTTTACCTTTTACTCCGCTCATTCTGAGAAGCGCATGGATGGGGCCAGCGGCCGCCGGGAAAGCACCCGCCTGGGCCTCCAATGGGGGCAGGCAAGAGGGGAAGCCTGACGTATCGCCTCCAGCCGGGCTGGGCGGCGTGGGCAGTTGGTGCGCCTGCCCTGCTGCCTGCAGGGTGGGTAAGGATGGGGCCAGCGGCTCGGCTCATGGAGCCGCAGTGCAAGGGCAGAAGAGCCGCATGCGGTTCTCGAGCCGCAGGTTCCCTACCCCTGGGATAGACCATGGATCTGGTAAGGTAACTTTGTGTGTTCGTGAGTTTCCATTCCTAGTGGGAGTGGGCCAAGACTTTCTGGTTGGTGGACCCTCTTGGATGGTGGGCTTTGGCAGATCTCAAGCAGCCCCTAGTGGTCTTTTTTTGAAGTTAAGCAGCAGTCATAGGTAGCAGCCAAACTCATGTTTCTCTAGGGATGTTATGGGATTCATGGAGTTCCCCATTTCATCATCCCCTGCCAGCATGATGCTGGCAGGGGATGATGGGAGCTGTAGTCCATAACGTCTGGAGAGCCGCAAGTTTGACACCTGTGAACACGAAGCGTTAGGACTCAGAAGGTGCCCCCAACCCTGGAAGCCTTTCGCACCGCTTTAGAAAAATCAGTCCAAGTGGGATGGGGAGGTCTCCTGGAAACTTCGTGCCTACTTTGAAAACTGATGTCAATATCAAGTAGAGTGCTGGGCGCTGTCCCAAAACTGGGACCTGCAGGAAATAGTTTTCATTTGAGTCGAGGCAAAACGTATTGCTCTGTTGATCTGGGAAAGTCAGAGGGCCAGTGTCGCAAAGTCTGGCCAATCTAGAGTGTTCAGTGGACACTTTCGCACATGTTGAATAACGTACTTTCAATGTACTTTAACAGTGGTTTGGAAGTGGGTCTTGCTATTTCGCACCGTAAAATCCAGCTGCAGATTTCAGTGAAAGTAGATCGAAAGGGCATTGTATTGTCAAAGGCTTTCATGGCCGGAATCACTCGGGTGTCGTGGGTTATCCAGGTTGTATGGCCATGTCCCGGTCACATTTTCTCCTGACGTTTCGCCTGCATCTGAGGCTGGCGTCTTCAGAGGATTGAAAATGCCCACACGGACTCCCGATCACCGTGGCTAATGTTGTGCACCCTGTCTGCCTCTTAAAAACCTGAATCCATAGAGTCCCAGGCCTAGGCTGGGTCTAAACCTCAGATGGTAGTAAAGCAAATAGTATGGACTCATTTCAAGATTCTTTTTTTCTGCGGAGCTTCTGCCCTGACTTCCGCCTAACAGTTTCCAGTGTCTGTAATTCTGTTTTCTTCCTTTTCAGCCTCGCCTTCTTCCAAGGGGTTCAGGGCAGTGTATTATTATTATTATTATTATTATTATTATTATTATTATTATTATTATTATTATTATTATTATTATTATTATTATTACTACTACTACTACTACTACTACTACTACTACTACTACTATTATTACTATTATTACTATTATTAATCAATTAATTAATTAGTTAAATTTAATAGACCACCCTACCCCCGAAGGCCTCAGGGCGGTTTACAAAACAATCAACATTTGAATACAGCTAATAGTTTCAATTAACACAATAAATAAATTAAACATCAAAACACTTGTGATCTTCCACAATTAAAATAGGTAGATGATGTCCGGCATTAACCCCCCGGGAGGGGACTGGCCGATATTCAGTCTGCAGGTGACAAAGCTGTAAGGAGCAACAAAGACAGGCGGACTCAGCGGCCAGCCTCACCAAAGGCCTGGTGGAACAGCTCAGTTTTACAGGCCCTGCGGAACTTCCCGAGGTCCCACAGGGCCCTAACAGATGGAGGAAGAGCGTTCCACCAGGCAGGGGCCAGGGCCGTAAAAGCCCTGGCCCGGGTAGAGGCCATCCGCATATTAACCTTGCAATAGTGGATTGGAACCGACAACTAGCCCCAATTTAAGCCAGCAAACTTATGAATGAGTGGGGATGTGAATCCAGGTATCTCTGGCTTAAGGCCAGGGTTGCGCAGCATTCTGCATATAATTGAATGTGTGGGCTGCCCGTTGCTAGGGAATGAAAAGCAGTGGCAGGGTTTTGTGCCTCTTGACATGGTGTAGATTGGGTCTTCTGTGCTGACTCCATTGTTATTCTGAACAGCTGGGGAATCACAAAAGACTAGACTTCTGTGAGTGCAGAAGCCCATGAACACAGTCCCCCCCCCTCCCTCCCTGGCCCACCCACAACCATGCATGGCAGCCCCTTGGCAACATTTAAAAATGCTGTTTTAGCACGCATGTGTGGGTGTGTCTCAAACTCCAGGCTAACCATAACTCCTGGCTGTTGGATTGCATCTGCTTTTGGCATGCTTCAAGTCCACTGGTTGCAACTCTATACCTGTGGTGGCGAACCTTTGGCACTCCAGATGTTATGGACTACAATTCCAATTGGCCATGCTGGCAAGGGCTGATGGGAATTGTAGTCCATAACATCTGGAGTGCCAAAGGTTCGCCATCACTGCTCTATACATATGTGTGTGTGTGTGACCTGCTTGGGCTAAGCTAGCCTGATCTCAATAGATCTTGGAAGCTAAGGAGGGTTACCCTAGTTAGTACTTGGATAGGAGACCATTACGGAAGTCCAGGGTTGCCCTGGAAAGGCAAACAATGGCAAACCATATCTGCTCATCTCTTGCCCTGACCTGGATGCCCCAGGCTAGCCTGATCTCATTAGATCTTGGAAGCTAAGGAGGGTTAGCCGTGGTTAGTACTTGGATAGGAGACCGTTACGGAAGTCCAGGGTTGCCCTGGAGAGGCAGGCAATGGCAAACCACATCTGCTCATCTCTTGCCCTGATCTGGATGCCCCAGGCTAGCCTGATCTCGTCAGGTGTTAGAAGCTAAGGAGGGTTAGCCATGGTTAGTACGCGGCTAGGAGACCATTACGGAAGTCCAGGGTTTCTCTGGCAGGCAATGGGGAGCTACCTCTGCCTATCCCTTGCTCAGACCCGGATGGCCCAACCTAGCCTGATCTTGTCATATCTTGGAAGCTTGCAGGGTCAACATTGGTTGGTACTTAGATGGGAGACCATCGAGGAAGTCCAGGATTTCTCCACGGAGGCAGGCAATGGCAAATCACCTCTGAACATCTTTTGCCTTGACCTGGATGGCCCAGCCTAGCCTGATCTTGTCAGTTATCAGAAGCTAAGCAGGAAGCCACAACGTTATGCTAAGGGTTATGTCATTTTTCCTGTCATTTTTTATCTGGGTGGGGAGCAGAAACTTTTATTTCCGGAGGAGGGGCACCCTGGGAGGTTTGGAGAACCTTGAAACATTCACAGTACTTTCTTATGAAACTTAAAAGTTATTTACACTGTGTTTTGTACATAAAAGATATTACTCATAACTCTGCGAGCACATACAATTGTACTGTTTGGGCACATTTGTGAAATCTAAAAAAGGAGCAATTCCTCGCTGTGTGTTCAAACAAAATTGCAAATATTGCATAAAAATTATAACAATGACAACGCTAAAGAGCTAGTTGGAGACCACAGCAACTTGGGCACGCAGGAGGAGGGGGAAATAATGTAACCTTCTCTATTACTTACCATTTCCAGTTGTTCTCATTCCAGTAATTGGGAAAAAGTCTTTGGGGAGGGAAATAGAGAAAAAAAAATCTGAGTTTTTCTCCTCCATTTTTCCCTGTGTTTGGCCATTCCTAGCGGTTTGGCCATTCCTAGCAGCGCTTATTCTGAGGAGAATACAGAGCTGTTGAGATTTCCCTGAAGAAATGCCATCGTTCCTGCTTTTCTCTGTATATAGGGTTGGCCGGCACAGTCCCTATGTATGGTAATCTTGCCTTAGAGATTCTTGCAATTCCTAGAGCCACCCTTGTCATGTCTGGGTAGCTCTAGGACAGTGTTGGCGAACCTTTTCGAGACCGAGTGCCCAAATTGCAACCCCAAACCCACTTATTTATCGCAAAGTGCCAACACAGCAATTTAACCTGAATACTGAGGTTTTAGTGTAGAAAAACGGTTGGCTCAGAGGTGTGCATTACTCGGGAGTAAGCTTGGTGGTAGTCGGTGGCTTTGCTTTGAAGCAACCGTGCAACTCTTCCAACAGGTGAATCACGACCCTAGAAGGAGCAGCAGTGGCATAGGAGGTTAAGAGCTCGTGTATCTAATCTGGAGGAACCGGGTTTGATTCCCAGCTCTGCCGCCTGAGCTGTGGAGGCTTATCTGGGGAATTCAGATTAGCCTGTACACTCCCACACACGCCAGCTGGGTGACCTTGGGCTAGTCACAGCTTCTCGGAGCTCTCTCAGCCCCACCTACCTCACAGGGTGTTTGTTGTGAGGGGGGAAAGGTAAGGAGATTGCCAGCCCCTTTGAGTCTCCTGCAGGAGAGAAAGGGGGAATATAAATCCAAACTCTTCTTCTTCTTCTTCTTTACTCAGAAGCAAGCCCCATTGCCAGCAACTGAGCTTATTCCCAGGAAAAGGATTGCGCTTTAGTTCTTCGCATGAAAATCAGTGGGGTTTAACAGCACTTAACAGGGTTACCTACACTGCTTCCCCAAAACTAGGTCTTAGTTTTAATGCTAATACTCGAGCCCAGTGGCCCAGGCCAGCCTAGATGTGTGTGTGGGGGGGGGGGGACGACTCTGCGCGTGCCCACAGAGAGGGCTCTGAGTGCCACCTCTGGCACCCGTGCCATAGGTTTGCCATCACTGCTCTAGGAATTGCCAGGAACTCTATGGTCAGAACTTTCTGTATGTAGGCAAGGCATTATCTTTCCTTTTAGTCCCCCCCCCCCTCCTATTTTTGGCCCCTGTTTCCACCCACCAATCCGGGCCACAATTAATTGGAGTTCCCTGGACATAAACAGGCAAGGTCTTCTGCAGCAGTCTTCCCCCTTGGGTTGGGACCCTTTGGTGGGTCTCAAAGTCCCACTTTCCAGATCCCTCCCTGACCACCACCAGCAGAGGAGGGGGCAGTAGGGCTGCCAGAACCTTCTGGAGATTTGGAGGCTGAAGCCCACAGAGGACAGAAACCTCATGGGGATTCAGTGCCATAGAGGCCACTCTCAATAGCACCCATGTTCTCCCGGGGAACCAGCGTGGTGGTAGTGGTTAAGACCAGGTGCACTCTGATCTGGAGAACCAGGTTTGATTCCCCGCTCTGGCCCTTGAGCTGTGGAGGCTTATCTGGGGAACTAGATCAGCTTGTGCACTCCAACACACGCCAGCTGGGTGACCTTGGGCTCGTCACAGAGAGAGGAGCTCTCTCAGCGCCCCCTGTCTCACAGGGTGTTTGTTGCGAGGGAGGAAGGGAAAGGAGTTTGCAAGCCCCTTTGAGTCTCCTTACAGGAGAGAAAGGGGGGATATAAATCCAAACTCTTCTTATACCCCATTGAAGTCTGTCCCCAAACCCAGCCCACCTCAGGCTCCACCCCCAAAATCTCCAGGTATTTCCCAGCCTGGAGCTAGCAACCTTTCTCCTGCCACAAGAATCTGAGGCCACGTGACTTCTTGTAACATTCTTACCACGCAGTGACTTCCATCTGCCACCGCTTAAAAGAAGGGTCCCAAGGACTGGAAAGGCTAAATGGTACTGCTGTCCAGCAAGGCAGTTCACATACAAAAGAAGGTTACTGAGCCAGCGTGGTGAGACACACCCCCCCCCCCCCCCCTTATTCTATGGGCAGGCCAAGAGAAGACGTTTTTGGATTGATGCCCTACTTTTCTCAACCATACAGAGTCTCAAAGCAGCTTACAAACACCTTCTCTCCCCACAAGGTAGGTGGGGCTGAGAGAGTTCTAATGGAACTGTGACTGGCCCAAGGTCAGCCAGCAGGCTTCATGTGTAGGAACAGGTTATCAAACACAGTTCTCCAGATTAGAGTCCATTGCTCATGTGGACGAGTGTGGAATCAAACCCGGTTATCCAGATTAGAGCCCACCACTCACGTGGAGGAGTGTGGAATCAAACCCGGTTATCCAGATTAGAGCCCACCGCTCACGTGGAGGAGTGTGGAATCAAACCCGGTTATCCAGATTAGAGCCCACCGCTCACGTGGAGGAGTGTGGAATCAAACCCGGTTATCCAGATTAGAACCCACCACTCATGTGGAGGAGTGTGGAATCAAACCCCGTTATCCAGATTAGAGCCCCACCACTCACGTGGAGGAGTGTGGAATCAAACCCGGTTCTCCAGATTAGAGCCCACCGCTCACGTGGAGGAGTGTGGAATCAAACCCGGTTATCCAGATTATTCCACCGCTTCAATGGAGGAGTGTGGAATCAAACCCGGTTATCCAGATTAGAGCCCACCGCTCACGTGGAGGAGTGTGGAATCAAACCCGGTTCTCCAGATTAGAGCCCACCGCTCACGTGGAGGAGTGTGGAATCAAACCCGGTTATCCAGATTAGAGCCCACCGCTCATGTGGAGGAGTGTGGAATCAAACCCGGTTCTCCAGATAAGAGTCTGCTGCTCACTTGGAAGAGTGGGGAATCAAACCCGTCCGCCAGAGTGGAGTCTGCTGCTCTTAACCACTACACCACACTGGCTCAGTAGCCTTCTTTGGTATGTGCCAAAGCTGTGGCATTGCTGAACTTTCGGTGGGCCTTGCTACAAGGCCGGGTGGCTGCCTTCAGCCTGATGGGTCACAAGTCCTAAAGGGTTTTTTTTTAAGTTTTTTGCAGATGAGTCCTTGGATGTACTTTTAAATTTAGACTGGGTGTGGCCCCTCTTGTCAATCCAGCTACGTGTGAAGACCGGCTTTAGTGCGCAGCTCCTCGGGGCGTGAAGGGCGCTTCATTAAAAGTGGTAGCGTGATGTTAAAACAGGGACTCGTTCAGCCGGCTCGAGGCGGCTCTTCACTAGGCGATATAAAGCTCTGTAATTAAAAACAGAAAAGGCAAAATGGAAACTTAAAAAAGAAGAAGAGCACAGCGGATTGATTCATACCAAATGTACCTGGGCGTGTTTTTCCTGCCGTAGATTAAAAACCATCCAGAGACTTTTGCCACTTTGGTACTGAGCTCCGTGGTCGAGTTTCTACTTAACTTTGCCAGTCGCTGGTCAGCCCAGAAAATTCTTTTGGGATCTTTGAAACCTTCGAGAGTCAGTCTGAAACAAGCTTTACAAAACCACTGCTATTGAAGAAGATATTCACATACACGCTACAGGGGTCAGTGCTATCAGTCACAGACCAGGCCCCCCCCCCCCCCCACCCCCCCCCGCCCACCCCACCCCCCCCCCCCCCCCCCCCCCCCCCCCCCCCCCACCACCCCCCCCACCCCACCCCCCCCCACACAGCCCCCCCCCCCCCCCCCAACCCACCCCCCCCCCCACCCCCCCCCCCCCCCCCCCCCCACCCCCCCACCCCCCCCCCCCCCCACCCCCCCCCCCCCCCACCCCCCCCCCCCCCCACCCCCCCCCCCCCCCACCCCCCCCCCCCCCCACCCCCCCCCCCCCCCACCCCCCCCCCCCCCCACCCCCCCCCCCCCCCACCCCCCCCCCCCCCCACCCCCCCCCCCCCCCACCCCCCCCCCCCCCCACCCCCCCCCCCCCCCACCCCCCCCCCCCCCCACCCCCCCCCCCCCCCACCCCCCCCCCCCCCCACCCCCCCCCCCCCCCACCCCCCCCCCCCCCCACCCCCCCCCCCCCCCACCCCCCCCCCCCCCCACCCCCCCCCCCCCCCACCCCCCCCCCCCCCCACCCCCCCCCCCCCCCACCCCCCCCCCCCCCCACCCCCCCCCCCCCCCACCCCCCCCCCCCCCCACCCCCCCCCCCCCCCACCCCCCCCCCCCCCCACCCCCCCCCCCCCCCACCCCCCCCCCCCCCCACCCCCCCCCCCCCCCACCCCCCCCCCCCCCCACCCCCCCCCCCCCCCACCCCCCCCCCCCCCCACCCCCCCCCCCCCCCACCCCCCCCCCCCCCCACCCCCCCCCCCCCCCACCCCCCCCCCCCCCCACCCCCCCCCCCCCCCACCCCCCCCCCCCCCCACCCCCCCCCCCCCCCACCCCCCCCCCCCCCCACCCCCCCCCCCCCCCACCCCCCCCCCCCCCCACCCCCCCCCCCCCCCACCCCCCCCCCCCCCCACCCCCCCCCCCCCCCACCCCCCCCCCCCCCCACCCCCCCCCCCCCCCACCCCCCCCCCCCCCCACCCCCCCCCCCCCCCACCCCCCCCCCCCCCCACCCCCCCCCCCCCCCACCCCCCCCCCCCCCCACCCCCCCCCCCCCCCACCCCCCCCCCCCCCCACCCCCCCCCCCCCCCACCCCCCCCCCCCCCCACCCCCCCCCCCCCCCACCCCCCCCCCCCCCCACCCCCCCCCCCCCCCACCCCCCCCCCCCCCCACCCCCCCCCCCCCCCACCCCCCCCCCCCCCCACCCCCCCCCCCCCCCACCCCCCCCCCCCCCCACCCCCCCCCCCCCCCACCCCCCCCCCCCCCCACCCCCCCCCCCCCCCACCCCCCCCCCCCCCCACCCCCCCCCCCCCCCACCCCCCCCCCCCCCCACCCCCCCCCCCCCCCACCCCCCCCCCCCCCCACCCCCCCCCCCCCCCACCCCCCCCCCCCCCCACCCCCCCCCCCCCCCACCCCCCCCCCCCCCCACCCCCCCCCCCCCCCACCCCCCCCCCCCCCCACCCCCCCCCCCCCCCACCCCCCCCCCCCCCCACCCCCCCCCCCCCCCACCCCCCCCCCCCCCCACCCCCCCCCCCCCCCACCCCCCCCCCCCCCCACCCCCCCCCCCCCCCACCCCCCCCCCCCCCCACCCCCCCCCCCCCCCACCCCCCCCCCCCCCCACCCCCCCCCCCCCCCACCCCCCCCCCCCCCCACCCCCCCCCCCCCCCACCCCCCCCCCCCCCCACCCCCCCCCCCCCCCACCCCCCCCCCCCCCCACCCCCCCCCCCCCCCACCCCCCCCCCCCCCCACCCCCCCCCCCCCCCACCCCCCCCCCCCCCCACCCCCCCCCCCCCCCACCCCCCCCCCCCCCCACCCCCCCCCCCCCCCACCCCCCCCCCCCCCCACCCCCCCCCCCCCCCACCCCCCCCCCCCCCCACCCCCCCCCCCCCCCACCCCCCCCCCCCCCCACCCCCCCCCCCCCCCACCCCCCCCCCCCCCCACCCCCCCCCCCCCCCACCCCCCCCCCCCCCCACCCCCCCCCCCCCCCACCCCCCCCCCCCCCCACCCCCCCCCCCCCCCACCCCCCCCCCCCCCCACCCCCCCCCCCCCCCACCCCCCCCCCCCCCCACCCCCCCCCCCCCCCACCCCCCCCCCCCCCCACCCCCCCCCCCCCCCACCCCCCCCCCCCCCCACCCCCCCCCCCCCCCACCCCCCCCCCCCCCCACCCCCCCCCCCCCCCACCCCCCCCCCCCCCCACCCCCCCCCCCCCCCACCCCCCCCCCCCCCCACCCCCCCCCCCCCCCACCCCCCCCCCCCCCCACCCCCCCCCCCCCCCACCCCCCCCCCCCCCCACCCCCCCCCCCCCCCACCCCCCCCCCCCCCCACCCCCCCCCCCCCCCACCCCCCCCCCCCCCCACCCCCCCCCCCCCCCACCCCCCCCCCCCCCCACCCCCCCCCCCCCCCACCCCCCCCCCCCCCCACCCCCCCCCCCCCCCACCCCCCCCCCCCCCCACCCCCCCCCCCCCCCACCCCCCCCCCCCCCCACCCCCCCCCCCCCCCACCCCCCCCCCCCCCCACCCCCCCCCCCCCCCACCCCCCCCCCCCCCCACCCCCCCCCCCCCCCACCCCCCCCCCCCCCCACCCCCCCCCCCCCCCACCCCCCCCCCCCCCCACCCCCCCCCCCCCCCACCCCCCCCCCCCCCCACCCCCCCCCCCCCCCACCCCCCCCCCCCCCCACCCCCCCCCCCCCCCACCCCCCCCCCCCCCCACCCCCCCCCCCCCCCACCCCCCCCCCCCCCCACCCCCCCCCCCCCCCACCCCCCCCCCCCCCCACCCCCCCCCCCCCCCACCCCCCCCCCCCCCCACCCCCCCCCCCCCCCACCCCCCCCCCCCCCCACCCCCCCCCCCCCCCACCCCCCCCCCCCCCCACCCCCCCCCCCCCCCACCCCCCCCCCCCCCCACCCCCCCCCCCCCCCACCCCCCCCCCCCCCCACCCCCCCCCCCCCCCACCCCCCCCCCCCCCCACCCCCCCCCCCCCCCACCCCCCCCCCCCCCCACCCCCCCCCCCCCCCACCCCCCCCCCCCCCCACCCCCCCCCCCCCCCACCCCCCCCCCCCCCCACCCCCCCCCCCCCCCACCCCCCCCCCCCCCCACCCCCCCCCCCCCCCACCCCCCCCCCCCCCCACCCCCCCCCCCCCCCACCCCCCCCCCCCCCCACCCCCCCCCCCCCCCACCCCCCCCCCCCCCCACCCCCCCCCCCCCCCACCCCCCCCCCCCCCCACCCCCCCCCCCCCCCACCCCCCCCCCCCCCCACCCCCCCCCCCCCCCACCCCCCCCCCCCCCCACCCCCCCCCCCCCCCACCCCCCCCCCCCCCCACCCCCCCCCCCCCCCACCCCCCCCCCCCCCCACCCCCCCCCCCCCCCACCCCCCCCCCCCCCCACCCCCCCCCCCCCCCACCCCCCCCCCCCCCCACCCCCCCCCCCCCCCACCCCCCCCCCCCCCCACCCCCCCCCCCCCCCACCCCCCCCCCCCCCCACCCCCCCCCCCCCCCACCCCCCCCCCCCCCCACCCCCCCCCCCCCCCACCCCCCCCCCCCCCCACCCCCCCCCCCCCCCACCCCCCCCCCCCCCCACCCCCCCCCCCCCCCACCCCCCCCCCCCCCCACCCCCCCCCCCCCCCACCCCCCCCCCCCCCCACCCCCCCCCCCCCCCACCCCCCCCCCCCCCCACCCCCCCCCCCCCCCACCCCCCCCCCCCCCCACCCCCCCCCCCCCCCACCCCCCCCCCCCCCCACCCCCCCCCCCCCCCACCCCCCCCCCCCCCCACCCCCCCCCCCCCCCACCCCCCCCCCCCCCCACCCCCCCCCCCCCCCACCCCCCCCCCCCCCCACCCCCCCCCCCCCCCACCCCCCCCCCCCCCCACCCCCCCCCCCCCCCACCCCCCCCCCCCCCCACCCCCCCCCCCCCCCACCCCCCCCCCCCCCCACCCCCCCCCCCCCCCACCCCCCCCCCCCCCCACCCCCCCCCCCCCCCACCCCCCCCCCCCCCCACCCCCCCCCCCCCCCACCCCCCCCCCCCCCCACCCCCCCCCCCCCCCACCCCCCCCCCCCCCCACCCCCCCCCCCCCCCACCCCCCCCCCCCCCCACCCCCCCCCCCCCCCACCCCCCCCCCCCCCCACCCCCCCCCCCCCCCACCCCCCCCCCCCCCCACCCCCCCCCCCCCCCACCCCCCCCCCCCCCCACCCCCCCCCCCCCCCACCCCCCCCCCCCCCCACCCCCCCCCCCCCCCACCCCCCCCCCCCCCCACCCCCCCCCCCCCCCACCCCCCCCCCCCCCCACCCCCCCCCCCCCCCACCCCCCCCCCCCCCCACCCCCCCCCCCCCCCACCCCCCCCCCCCCCCACCCCCCCCCCCCCCCACCCCCCCCCCCCCCCACCCCCCCCCCCCCCCACCCCCCCCCCCCCCCACCCCCCCCCCCCCCCACCCCCCCCCCCCCCCACCCCCCCCCCCCCCCACCCCCCCCCCCCCCCACCCCCCCCCCCCCCCACCCCCCCCCCCCCCCACCCCCCCCCCCCCCCACCCCCCCCCCCCCCCACCCCCCCCCCCCCCCACCCCCCCCCCCCCCCACCCCCCCCCCCCCCCACCCCCCCCCCCCCCCACCCCCCCCCCCCCCCACCCCCCCCCCCCCCCACCCCCCCCCCCCCCCACCCCCCCCCCCCCCCACCCCCCCCCCCCCCCACCCCCCCCCCCCCCCACCCCCCCCCCCCCCCACCCCCCCCCCCCCCCACCCCCCCCCCCCCCCACCCCCCCCCCCCCCCACCCCCCCCCCCCCCCACCCCCCCCCCCCCCCACCCCCCCCCCCCCCCACCCCCCCCCCCCCCCACCCCCCCCCCCCCCCACCCCCCCCCCCCCCCACCCCCCCCCCCCCCCACCCCCCCCCCCCCCCACCCCCCCCCCCCCCCACCCCCCCCCCCCCCCACCCCCCCCCCCCCCCACCCCCCCCCCCCCCCACCCCCCCCCCCCCCCACCCCCCCCCCCCCCCACCCCCCCCCCCCCCCACCCCCCCCCCCCCCCACCCCCCCCCCCCCCCACCCCCCCCCCCCCCCACCCCCCCCCCCCCCCACCCCCCCCCCCCCCCACCCCCCCCCCCCCCCACCCCCCCCCCCCCCCACCCCCCCCCCCCCCCACCCCCCCCCCCCCCCACCCCCCCCCCCCCCCACCCCCCCCCCCCCCCACCCCCCCCCCCCCCCACCCCCCCCCCCCCCCACCCCCCCCCCCCCCCACCCCCCCCCCCCCCCACCCCCCCCCCCCCCCACCCCCCCCCCCCCCCACCCCCCCCCCCCCCCACCCCCCCCCCCCCCCACCCCCCCCCCCCCCCACCCCCCCCCCCCCCCACCCCCCCCCCCCCCCACCCCCCCCCCCCCCCACCCCCCCCCCCCCCCACCCCCCCCCCCCCCCACCCCCCCCCCCCCCCACCCCCCCCCCCCCCCACCCCCCCCCCCCCCCACCCCCCCCCCCCCCCACCCCCCCCCCCCCCCACCCCCCCCCCCCCCCACCCCCCCCCCCCCCCACCCCCCCCCCCCCCCACCCCCCCCCCCCCCCACCCCCCCCCCCCCCCACCCCCCCCCCCCCCCACCCCCCCCCCCCCCCACCCCCCCCCCCCCCCACCCCCCCCCCCCCCCACCCCCCCCCCCCCCCACCCCCCCCCCCCCCCACCCCCCCCCCCCCCCACCCCCCCCCCCCCCCACCCCCCCCCCCCCCCACCCCCCCCCCCCCCCACCCCCCCCCCCCCCCACCCCCCCCCCCCCCCACCCCCCCCCCCCCCCACCCCCCCCCCCCCCCACCCCCCCCCCCCCCCACCCCCCCCCCCCCCCACCCCCCCCCCCCCCCACCCCCCCCCCCCCCCACCCCCCCCCCCCCCCACCCCCCCCCCCCCCCACCCCCCCCCCCCCCCACCCCCCCCCCCCCCCACCCCCCCCCCCCCCCACCCCCCCCCCCCCCCACCCCCCCCCCCCCCCACCCCCCCCCCCCCCCACCCCCCCCCCCCCCCACCCCCCCCCCCCCCCACCCCCCCCCCCCCCCACCCCCCCCCCCCCCCACCCCCCCCCCCCCCCACCCCCCCCCCCCCCCACCCCCCCCCCCCCCCACCCCCCCCCCCCCCCACCCCCCCCCCCCCCCACCCCCCCCCCCCCCCACCCCCCCCCCCCCCCACCCCCCCCCCCCCCCACCCCCCCCCCCCCCCACCCCCCCCCCCCCCCACCCCCCCCCCCCCCCACCCCCCCCCCCCCCCACCCCCCCCCCCCCCCACCCCCCCCCCCCCCCACCCCCCCCCCCCCCCACCCCCCCCCCCCCCCACCCCCCCCCCCCCCCACCCCCCCCCCCCCCCACCCCCCCCCCCCCCCACCCCCCCCCCCCCCCACCCCCCCCCCCCCCCACCCCCCCCCCCCCCCACCCCCCCCCCCCCCCACCCCCCCCCCCCCCCACCCCCCCCCCCCCCCACCCCCCCCCCCCCCCACCCCCCCCCCCCCCCACCCCCCCCCCCCCCCACCCCCCCCCCCCCCCACCCCCCCCCCCCCCCACCCCCCCCCCCCCCCACCCCCCCCCCCCCCCACCCCCCCCCCCCCCCACCCCCCCCCCCCCCCACCCCCCCCCCCCCCCACCCCCCCCCCCCCCCACCCCCCCCCCCCCCCACCCCCCCCCCCCCCCACCCCCCCCCCCCCCCACCCCCCCCCCCCCCCACCCCCCCCCCCCCCCACCCCCCCCCCCCCCCACCCCCCCCCCCCCCCACCCCCCCCCCCCCCCACCCCCCCCCCCCCCCACCCCCCCCCCCCCCCACCCCCCCCCCCCCCCACCCCCCCCCCCCCCCACCCCCCCCCCCCCCCACCCCCCCCCCCCCCCACCCCCCCCCCCCCCCACCCCCCCCCCCCCCCACCCCCCCCCCCCCCCACCCCCCCCCCCCCCCACCCCCCCCCCCCCCCACCCCCCCCCCCCCCCACCCCCCCCCCCCCCCACCCCCCCCCCCCCCCACCCCCCCCCCCCCCCACCCCCCCCCCCCCCCACCCCCCCCCCCCCCCACCCCCCCCCCCCCCCACCCCCCCCCCCCCCCACCCCCCCCCCCCCCCACCCCCCCCCCCCCCCACCCCCCCCCCCCCCCACCCCCCCCCCCCCCCACCCCCCCCCCCCCCCACCCCCCCCCCCCCCCACCCCCCCCCCCCCCCACCCCCCCCCCCCCCCACCCCCCCCCCCCCCCACCCCCCCCCCCCCCCACCCCCCCCCCCCCCCACCCCCCCCCCCCCCCACCCCCCCCCCCCCCCACCCCCCCCCCCCCCCACCCCCCCCCCCCCCCACCCCCCCCCCCCCCCACCCCCCCCCCCCCCCACCCCCCCCCCCCCCCACCCCCCCCCCCCCCCACCCCCCCCCCCCCCCACCCCCCCCCCCCCCCACCCCCCCCCCCCCCCACCCCCCCCCCCCCCCACCCCCCCCCCCCCCCACCCCCCCCCCCCCCCACCCCCCCCCCCCCCCACCCCCCCCCCCCCCCACCCCCCCCCCCCCCCACCCCCCCCCCCCCCCACCCCCCCCCCCCCCCACCCCCCCCCCCCCCCACCCCCCCCCCCCCCCACCCCCCCCCCCCCCCACCCCCCCCCCCCCCCACCCCCCCCCCCCCCCACCCCCCCCCCCCCCCACCCCCCCCCCCCCCCACCCCCCCCCCCCCCCACCCCCCCCCCCCCCCACCCCCCCCCCCCCCCACCCCCCCCCCCCCCCACCCCCCCCCCCCCCCACCCCCCCCCCCCCCCACCCCCCCCCCCCCCCACCCCCCCCCCCCCCCACCCCCCCCCCCCCCCACCCCCCCCCCCCCCCACCCCCCCCCCCCCCCACCCCCCCCCCCCCCCACCCCCCCCCCCCCCCACCCCCCCCCCCCCCCACCCCCCCCCCCCCCCACCCCCCCCCCCCCCCACCCCCCCCCCCCCCCACCCCCCCCCCCCCCCACCCCCCCCCCCCCCCACCCCCCCCCCCCCCCACCCCCCCCCCCCCCCACCCCCCCCCCCCCCCACCCCCCCCCCCCCCCACCCCCCCCCCCCCCCACCCCCCCCCCCCCCCACCCCCCCCCCCCCCCACCCCCCCCCCCCCCCACCCCCCCCCCCCCCCACCCCCCCCCCCCCCCACCCCCCCCCCCCCCCACCCCCCCCCCCCCCCACCCCCCCCCCCCCCCACCCCCCCCCCCCCCCACCCCCCCCCCCCCCCACCCCCCCCCCCCCCCACCCCCCCCCCCCCCCACCCCCCCCCCCCCCCACCCCCCCCCCCCCCCACCCCCCCCCCCCCCCACCCCCCCCCCCCCCCACCCCCCCCCCCCCCCACCCCCCCCCCCCCCCACCCCCCCCCCCCCCCACCCCCCCCCCCCCCCACCCCCCCCCCCCCCCACCCCCCCCCCCCCCCACCCCCCCCCCCCCCCACCCCCCCCCCCCCCCACCCCCCCCCCCCCCCACCCCCCCCCCCCCCCACCCCCCCCCCCCCCCACCCCCCCCCCCCCCCACCCCCCCCCCCCCCCACCCCCCCCCCCCCCCACCCCCCCCCCCCCCCACCCCCCCCCCCCCCCACCCCCCCCCCCCCCCACCCCCCCCCCCCCCCACCCCCCCCCCCCCCCACCCCCCCCCCCCCCCACCCCCCCCCCCCCCCACCCCCCCCCCCCCCCACCCCCCCCCCCCCCCACCCCCCCCCCCCCCCACCCCCCCCCCCCCCCACCCCCCCCCCCCCCCACCCCCCCCCCCCCCCACCCCCCCCCCCCCCCACCCCCCCCCCCCCCCACCCCCCCCCCCCCCCACCCCCCCCCCCCCCCACCCCCCCCCCCCCCCACCCCCCCCCCCCCCCACCCCCCCCCCCCCCCACCCCCCCCCCCCCCCACCCCCCCCCCCCCCCACCCCCCCCCCCCCCCACCCCCCCCCCCCCCCACCCCCCCCCCCCCCCACCCCCCCCCCCCCCCACCCCCCCCCCCCCCCACCCCCCCCCCCCCCCACCCCCCCCCCCCCCCACCCCCCCCCCCCCCCACCCCCCCCCCCCCCCACCCCCCCCCCCCCCCACCCCCCCCCCCCCCCACCCCCCCCCCCCCCCACCCCCCCCCCCCCCCACCCCCCCCCCCCCCCACCCCCCCCCCCCCCCACCCCCCCCCCCCCCCACCCCCCCCCCCCCCCACCCCCCCCCCCCCCCACCCCCCCCCCCCCCCACCCCCCCCCCCCCCCACCCCCCCCCCCCCCCACCCCCCCCCCCCCCCACCCCCCCCCCCCCCCACCCCCCCCCCCCCCCACCCCCCCCCCCCCCCACCCCCCCCCCCCCCCACCCCCCCCCCCCCCCACCCCCCCCCCCCCCCACCCCCCCCCCCCCCCACCCCCCCCCCCCCCCACCCCCCCCCCCCCCCACCCCCCCCCCCCCCCACCCCCCCCCCCCCCCACCCCCCCCCCCCCCCACCCCCCCCCCCCCCCACCCCCCCCCCCCCCCACCCCCCCCCCCCCCCACCCCCCCCCCCCCCCACCCCCCCCCCCCCCCACCCCCCCCCCCCCCCACCCCCCCCCCCCCCCACCCCCCCCCCCCCCCACCCCCCCCCCCCCCCACCCCCCCCCCCCCCCACCCCCCCCCCCCCCCACCCCCCCCCCCCCCCACCCCCCCCCCCCCCCACCCCCCCCCCCCCCCACCCCCCCCCCCCCCCACCCCCCCCCCCCCCCACCCCCCCCCCCCCCCACCCCCCCCCCCCCCCACCCCCCCCCCCCCCCACCCCCCCCCCCCCCCACCCCCCCCCCCCCCCACCCCCCCCCCCCCCCACCCCCCCCCCCCCCCACCCCCCCCCCCCCCCACCCCCCCCCCCCCCCACCCCCCCCCCCCCCCACCCCCCCCCCCCCCCACCCCCCCCCCCCCCCACCCCCCCCCCCCCCCACCCCCCCCCCCCCCCACCCCCCCCCCCCCCCACCCCCCCCCCCCCCCACCCCCCCCCCCCCCCACCCCCCCCCCCCCCCACCCCCCCCCCCCCCCACCCCCCCCCCCCCCCACCCCCCCCCCCCCCCACCCCCCCCCCCCCCCACCCCCCCCCCCCCCCACCCCCCCCCCCCCCCACCCCCCCCCCCCCCCACCCCCCCCCCCCCCCACCCCCCCCCCCCCCCACCCCCCCCCCCCCCCACCCCCCCCCCCCCCCACCCCCCCCCCCCCCCACCCCCCCCCCCCCCCACCCCCCCCCCCCCCCACCCCCCCCCCCCCCCACCCCCCCCCCCCCCCACCCCCCCCCCCCCCCACCCCCCCCCCCCCCCACCCCCCCCCCCCCCCACCCCCCCCCCCCCCCACCCCCCCCCCCCCCCACCCCCCCCCCCCCCCACCCCCCCCCCCCCCCACCCCCCCCCCCCCCCACCCCCCCCCCCCCCCACCCCCCCCCCCCCCCACCCCCCCCCCCCCCCACCCCCCCCCCCCCCCACCCCCCCCCCCCCCCACCCCCCCCCCCCCCCACCCCCCCCCCCCCCCACCCCCCCCCCCCCCCACCCCCCCCCCCCCCCACCCCCCCCCCCCCCCACCCCCCCCCCCCCCCACCCCCCCCCCCCCCCACCCCCCCCCCCCCCCACCCCCCCCCCCCCCCACCCCCCCCCCCCCCCACCCCCCCCCCCCCCCACCCCCCCCCCCCCCCACCCCCCCCCCCCCCCACCCCCCCCCCCCCCCACCCCCCCCCCCCCCCACCCCCCCCCCCCCCCACCCCCCCCCCCCCCCACCCCCCCCCCCCCCCACCCCCCCCCCCCCCCACCCCCCCCCCCCCCCACCCCCCCCCCCCCCCACCCCCCCCCCCCCCCACCCCCCCCCCCCCCCACCCCCCCCCCCCCCCACCCCCCCCCCCCCCCACCCCCCCCCCCCCCCACCCCCCCCCCCCCCCACCCCCCCCCCCCCCCACCCCCCCCCCCCCCCACCCCCCCCCCCCCCCACCCCCCCCCCCCCCCACCCCCCCCCCCCCCCACCCCCCCCCCCCCCCACCCCCCCCCCCCCCCACCCCCCCCCCCCCCCACCCCCCCCCCCCCCCACCCCCCCCCCCCCCCACCCCCCCCCCCCCCCACCCCCCCCCCCCCCCACCCCCCCCCCCCCCCACCCCCCCCCCCCCCCACCCCCCCCCCCCCCCACCCCCCCCCCCCCCCACCCCCCCCCCCCCCCACCCCCCCCCCCCCCCACCCCCCCCCCCCCCCACCCCCCCCCCCCCCCACCCCCCCCCCCCCCCACCCCCCCCCCCCCCCACCCCCCCCCCCCCCCACCCCCCCCCCCCCCCACCCCCCCCCCCCCCCACCCCCCCCCCCCCCCACCCCCCCCCCCCCCCACCCCCCCCCCCCCCCACCCCCCCCCCCCCCCACCCCCCCCCCCCCCCACCCCCCCCCCCCCCCACCCCCCCCCCCCCCCACCCCCCCCCCCCCCCACCCCCCCCCCCCCCCACCCCCCCCCCCCCCCACCCCCCCCCCCCCCCACCCCCCCCCCCCCCCACCCCCCCCCCCCCCCACCCCCCCCCCCCCCCACCCCCCCCCCCCCCCACCCCCCCCCCCCCCCACCCCCCCCCCCCCCCACCCCCCCCCCCCCCCACCCCCCCCCCCCCCCACCCCCCCCCCCCCCCACCCCCCCCCCCCCCCACCCCCCCCCCCCCCCACCCCCCCCCCCCCCCACCCCCCCCCCCCCCCACCCCCCCCCCCCCCCACCCCCCCCCCCCCCCACCCCCCCCCCCCCCCACCCCCCCCCCCCCCCACCCCCCCCCCCCCCCACCCCCCCCCCCCCCCACCCCCCCCCCCCCCCACCCCCCCCCCCCCCCACCCCCCCCCCCCCCCACCCCCCCCCCCCCCCACCCCCCCCCCCCCCCACCCCCCCCCCCCCCCACCCCCCCCCCCCCCCACCCCCCCCCCCCCCCACCCCCCCCCCCCCCCACCCCCCCCCCCCCCCACCCCCCCCCCCCCCCACCCCCCCCCCCCCCCACCCCCCCCCCCCCCCACCCCCCCCCCCCCCCACCCCCCCCCCCCCCCACCCCCCCCCCCCCCCACCCCCCCCCCCCCCCACCCCCCCCCCCCCCCACCCCCCCCCCCCCCCACCCCCCCCCCCCCCCACCCCCCCCCCCCCCCACCCCCCCCCCCCCCCACCCCCCCCCCCCCCCACCCCCCCCCCCCCCCACCCCCCCCCCCCCCCACCCCCCCCCCCCCCCACCCCCCCCCCCCCCCACCCCCCCCCCCCCCCACCCCCCCCCCCCCCCACCCCCCCCCCCCCCCACCCCCCCCCCCCCCCACCCCCCCCCCCCCCCACCCCCCCCCCCCCCCACCCCCCCCCCCCCCCACCCCCCCCCCCCCCCACCCCCCCCCCCCCCCACCCCCCCCCCCCCCCACCCCCCCCCCCCCCCACCCCCCCCCCCCCCCACCCCCCCCCCCCCCCACCCCCCCCCCCCCCCACCCCCCCCCCCCCCCACCCCCCCCCCCCCCCACCCCCCCCCCCCCCCACCCCCCCCCCCCCCCACCCCCCCCCCCCCCCACCCCCCCCCCCCCCCACCCCCCCCCCCCCCCACCCCCCCCCCCCCCCACCCCCCCCCCCCCCCACCCCCCCCCCCCCCCACCCCCCCCCCCCCCCACCCCCCCCCCCCCCCACCCCCCCCCCCCCCCACCCCCCCCCCCCCCCACCCCCCCCCCCCCCCACCCCCCCCCCCCCCCACCCCCCCCCCCCCCCACCCCCCCCCCCCCCCACCCCCCCCCCCCCCCACCCCCCCCCCCCCCCACCCCCCCCCCCCCCCACCCCCCCCCCCCCCCACCCCCCCCCCCCCCCACCCCCCCCCCCCCCCACCCCCCCCCCCCCCCACCCCCCCCCCCCCCCACCCCCCCCCCCCCCCACCCCCCCCCCCCCCCACCCCCCCCCCCCCCCACCCCCCCCCCCCCCCACCCCCCCCCCCCCCCACCCCCCCCCCCCCCCACCCCCCCCCCCCCCCACCCCCCCCCCCCCCCACCCCCCCCCCCCCCCACCCCCCCCCCCCCCCACCCCCCCCCCCCCCCACCCCCCCCCCCCCCCACCCCCCCCCCCCCCCACCCCCCCCCCCCCCCACCCCCCCCCCCCCCCACCCCCCCCCCCCCCCACCCCCCCCCCCCCCCACCCCCCCCCCCCCCCACCCCCCCCCCCCCCCACCCCCCCCCCCCCCCACCCCCCCCCCCCCCCACCCCCCCCCCCCCCCACCCCCCCCCCCCCCCACCCCCCCCCCCCCCCACCCCCCCCCCCCCCCACCCCCCCCCCCCCCCACCCCCCCCCCCCCCCACCCCCCCCCCCCCCCACCCCCCCCCCCCCCCACCCCCCCCCCCCCCCACCCCCCCCCCCCCCCACCCCCCCCCCCCCCCACCCCCCCCCCCCCCCACCCCCCCCCCCCCCCACCCCCCCCCCCCCCCACCCCCCCCCCCCCCCACCCCCCCCCCCCCCCACCCCCCCCCCCCCCCACCCCCCCCCCCCCCCACCCCCCCCCCCCCCCACCCCCCCCCCCCCCCACCCCCCCCCCCCCCCACCCCCCCCCCCCCCCACCCCCCCCCCCCCCCACCCCCCCCCCCCCCCACCCCCCCCCCCCCCCACCCCCCCCCCCCCCCACCCCCCCCCCCCCCCACCCCCCCCCCCCCCCACCCCCCCCCCCCCCCACCCCCCCCCCCCCCCACCCCCCCCCCCCCCCACCCCCCCCCCCCCCCACCCCCCCCCCCCCCCACCCCCCCCCCCCCCCACCCCCCCCCCCCCCCACCCCCCCCCCCCCCCACCCCCCCCCCCCCCCACCCCCCCCCCCCCCCACCCCCCCCCCCCCCCACCCCCCCCCCCCCCCACCCCCCCCCCCCCCCACCCCCCCCCCCCCCCACCCCCCCCCCCCCCCACCCCCCCCCCCCCCCACCCCCCCCCCCCCCCACCCCCCCCCCCCCCCACCCCCCCCCCCCCCCACCCCCCCCCCCCCCCACCCCCCCCCCCCCCCACCCCCCCCCCCCCCCACCCCCCCCCCCCCCCACCCCCCCCCCCCCCCACCCCCCCCCCCCCCCACCCCCCCCCCCCCCCACCCCCCCCCCCCCCCACCCCCCCCCCCCCCCACCCCCCCCCCCCCCCACCCCCCCCCCCCCCCACCCCCCCCCCCCCCCACCCCCCCCCCCCCCCACCCCCCCCCCCCCCCACCCCCCCCCCCCCCCACCCCCCCCCCCCCCCACCCCCCCCCCCCCCCACCCCCCCCCCCCCCCACCCCCCCCCCCCCCCACCCCCCCCCCCCCCCACCCCCCCCCCCCCCCACCCCCCCCCCCCCCCACCCCCCCCCCCCCCCACCCCCCCCCCCCCCCACCCCCCCCCCCCCCCACCCCCCCCCCCCCCCACCCCCCCCCCCCCCCACCCCCCCCCCCCCCCACCCCCCCCCCCCCCCACCCCCCCCCCCCCCCACCCCCCCCCCCCCCCACCCCCCCCCCCCCCCACCCCCCCCCCCCCCCACCCCCCCCCCCCCCCACCCCCCCCCCCCCCCACCCCCCCCCCCCCCCACCCCCCCCCCCCCCCACCCCCCCCCCCCCCCACCCCCCCCCCCCCCCACCCCCCCCCCCCCCCACCCCCCCCCCCCCCCACCCCCCCCCCCCCCCACCCCCCCCCCCCCCCACCCCCCCCCCCCCCCACCCCCCCCCCCCCCCACCCCCCCCCCCCCCCACCCCCCCCCCCCCCCACCCCCCCCCCCCCCCACCCCCCCCCCCCCCCACCCCCCCCCCCCCCCACCCCCCCCCCCCCCCACCCCCCCCCCCCCCCACCCCCCCCCCCCCCCACCCCCCCCCCCCCCCACCCCCCCCCCCCCCCACCCCCCCCCCCCCCCACCCCCCCCCCCCCCCACCCCCCCCCCCCCCCACCCCCCCCCCCCCCCACCCCCCCCCCCCCCCACCCCCCCCCCCCCCCACCCCCCCCCCCCCCCACCCCCCCCCCCCCCCACCCCCCCCCCCCCCCACCCCCCCCCCCCCCCACCCCCCCCCCCCCCCACCCCCCCCCCCCCCCACCCCCCCCCCCCCCCACCCCCCCCCCCCCCCACCCCCCCCCCCCCCCACCCCCCCCCCCCCCCACCCCCCCCCCCCCCCACCCCCCCCATTGGCCATGCAGGAAGGGGCTGCTGGGAATTGTAGTTCCTGAACATCTGGAGAGCCGCAGGTTCCCTACCCCTGTTCTAGCTCTTACCTTTGCACCATTAATGTAAAAGAATATTTTCCTGGGAGTAAGCCCCACTGGAAGTTTATTCTTTGATAAAATTTCAACTGAATGTGGTGGACTTTGCAGTTAACATTTTTCCTAAATGCACAAAAAACTATTCACATGGAGGTCTGCGTTTACTCTAAGACATTAAATTAGAGCTACATGAGAGTGACACAGAAAAATGAAAATTTCTATTCAAGGGGCAAAGTCCAACAATCATTTTGGTAAAGCAAGGGCCTGTTCTGTTAATGAGTTCAAAGAAAAAGAAAATCTTCCTATACAAAATTGCAATACAGAGAACGCATACAGTAAGCCCCACTGAATTAAATGGGACTGATGTACTTAGAATTGTTCCCTAAACAGCTTTTAACATTATTTTTACTTGTGTTTTTCCAGTTTTGCACTGGGATGATTCCCACCCCATACACATGATTGTCCCCTTCATTTCTGGGTATATCCAGGTCTGAACGTATTGTGCAGTTTGTTATCTGTACTACACACGTGCAGATATTCGTTCTGAGTTTGGGAAAGGCTTAACTGAGCAACTCTGACTTGGGTGAAAAAGTGCATGTTTCTGGCCCCTTTGAGGTACAGAAACTAAACCAGGAACAAGTGACCAGACCTGCAGACATCTCAAAGAAGGGCCAGATGTGAGGCAACTGGAACACTGAGCCGAATCTCTGGTGGCGTCTTCTTGTTTTTCGTAGATTTTTCAACAGAGCCCACAGTAAAACAGCCGTGCGGGCCACTATCCGGCCCAACCTGCCTTGTCTCTCAAAACGCAACGGGTATTTTTTAGAAGCTTCTGCACACCCTAATTGGACAGTGGTTCATTTTCTGGGTTTTGCATTCACTCACTTTATCTATCTATCTATCTATCTATCTATCTATCTATCTATCTATCTATTGTTTCGATTTCTATACCGCCCGATCCCCGAAGGGCTCCGGGCGGTGATCAACAATGTCAAACAAGGAGCAAATCATACATAAGAGAACAAGTACATAGGCTCCATCCAATTAAAAGCAATAAAATATCTTAAATCTTCCTAAAACAGCGGTTAATAATTAGTGAATAGATAAATAAGCAAATAAGCAAGAGGCATCCAAAGAACCCCAATGTAAAACCTACCCCCGGAAAGGGAGCGGTCCCTCAATATGAGGGGGGGGGGCTGATGGAACAACACAAGGGCAAAGAGCAGAGAGCAGAGAACAAGGAGGGGGCACCACATCAGCGGCTGGACACTCCAAAAGCCCGGTGGAACAACACGGTCTTACAGGCCCTGCGGAACTCACCAAGGTCCCGCAGGGCCCGGACAGCTGGAGGGAGGGTGTTCCACCAGGCCGGGGCCAGCGCTGTAAAAGTCCTGGCCCGCGTGGAGGCCAGTCGCATCATCGAGGGGCCGGGGACCACCAGCAAATTGGCCTCTGCTGATCGCAGGGACCGACTAGGGACATAGGGGGCAATGCAGAGAGAACTTGTGTTCTCTCTCTCTTCCCCCCCCCCCCCCCCCCACCGCCCGGGAGAAAAACCCTGCTTTAGTATTATATTTCTGGAAGTATCACACCCAAAGCAGGTTTGGTTACCCTGTGGATTGGAAAGTTCCCATTTTAAGACCCATATGCACGTATCGGTACCGTTTCCCCGCCTCGTCCTCTTGTGCCTGTCATTCCCAACCTACTGCCTCTCAGCCACCAGTTATGGCTTTTTCCTTTTTAAAAAGTTTACGAGTTGCCCTCTTCCTATAATGTTTCAACACCCAGCAATAAAACTACAACATTAAAAAAAACTTGCAGGGAGAGAGAAAACGACAGAAAATGACAGAATTCCCCCCCCCCCCCCCACCTTGTATGGAGTCTTCATGGCTACTGCAAATACCTGCGCAAACGGACCTAGCCACCGTGATCCATGCAACGGTCACCTCCAGGCTAGACTATTGTAACTTGCTCTACGCGGGCCTTCCCTTGCGTTTGATCCGGAAACTAAAGCTGGTCCAAAATGCAGCTGCGCGCCTGCTCACATGAGGCGCCTTTAGAGAGCATATCCAGCCTGTGTTGCGCCAGCTGCATTGGCTCCCATTTGAATTCCGAATCATCTTCAAGGTGTAGATTCTGACCTTCCAGGCATTACGCGGTCTGGGACCCTCGTACCTTCGGGTTCGCATCACCCCCCATATTTCCCTACTCGACCTCTGCGTTCCAGCAGGGGCTAATTTACTGATGGTCCCCGGCCCCTCAGTGTCACGGCAGAAGCCTCCACACAGACCAGGACTTTCTGGCGCTGGCCCCGGCCTGATGGAACACCCTCCCACCAACTTTAATATCGAGACCTCTTGGGTCTGGGTGAGTTCCGCAGGGGAGCCTGTAAGACTGTGTTGTTCCACCGGGCCTTTGGAGTGTCCAGCCGCTGATATGGTGCCCCCCCACTGCTCCTGCTTTGGCACTGGTACAACAGAGCTCCTCATATTGAGGGGCCTGCCGTCCCCCCCCTTCTTGGGGTGGGTTTTTTAATTGAGCCTGGACACCTCTTGTTTAATTTGCTAATTGTTAGCCGCTGTTTTTATGTACTTTAAGATGTTTTATTGACGGAGCCTATGTTTGTATTGTACCGGATTTGCTCCTGCTTTGTTGTTCACCACCCGGAGCCCTTTGGGAATTGGGCGGTATAGAAATTGAATTAATAATAATAATAAAATAATAATTCGTTGCAGCAATAAGTGCCTCCCCTGCTGGGGCGCATGGTGGGACCGGAAACATGTTGGGACAAGAAATCTTGCCTTGACGCGCTTCCTCTTTGCAGCGACGAGAGAGGAGGCACATCAGGGCAAGGTTTCTTGTCGCAACCCGCTTTCTCTTGCCCTGCGCGCGCTTATCGCTTTCTGTGGGGAAAATAAGAACACTTCTGGCGCGACTTTTTGCACCAGAATGGGGCAAGGGTGGGAAACAGCCGGAATCACCCCCAGAAGTAACTTGTCTGTCAGTTATGGGTCAGTGACATGTTTCCTAGCCTGGTCTACCAGCACATCGCAGTGCAAGTCTTTTGTGACATATAAACAGGCTGAAGAAAGGGGCGCTCTTTGTGTGGGGGTCGGGAGAACCAGTTCCCCTTTAGTTGAGAAAAGTGTCCTTATTTATTCACCTGGAGACGATCCTTACTCGCCAGAGGCGAAGCGGAGAGGGACAAAACAAGTGTGCCCAAATAAGCAAGGCGTCAGCCCACCTGCCACAGTTCTTGTACGTAAACCTTTCCCTGGGTCCATTCTTTCTCTCTTTGTTGCCACGTGCTCTTGCAGCCAGAAGACGGAGAGGGGCGCCAAGATTGCTGCTTGCATTTCCAGCGGGTTTTGCATTCCTTTTCTTGCATTCGTCAAGCTTTGGCAGTAAATTGACAGAGTCACTTTTGGGGTTTTTTTCCTTTGCATCGCTGCTTGTTTTCTGATATCCTGGCCTGCCTCCAGAGCCCTCACATGACTGGACAGGGTGACCCCTCCCACCTTGCTAGCCGCCACAGGGTTACAGAAGCAAAACGGCCCAAGGTCATCTGGTGTGGTTAAGCGGGAACAGGGATCTCTCTTAACAGCGGCGCTTACATTCTTCATGCTCTGTGCTTTAATTTGATGTTGCCTTCAACCTGAGCAGAGTTACGCCCTTCCCAGCTGACTTACATACATCTAGGAGGGCGCTGCTCTGCTCCGGGTGGTTCTGTAAGCGGTCCAAAAGGTGACCGGAAGCATGCTTTGCTTATTTTTATTTATTTACATTGCAGATACTGAACTAGCTGTGCACATTTGCTTAATTTACGCAGGGC
This sequence comes from Sphaerodactylus townsendi, assembly GCF_021028975.2. Classification (NCBI taxonomy): domain Eukaryota; kingdom Metazoa; phylum Chordata; class Lepidosauria; order Squamata; family Sphaerodactylidae; genus Sphaerodactylus; species Sphaerodactylus townsendi. Next base: position 145,449,710 of record NC_059427.1, on the reverse strand, counting down.
GCTGAGTCTGGGTGTCAAGGGTGTGCTTTGCTCCCATTCCCCCCTTCTTTAGCACACAGGACGCGTGGCACGGCGCCGACTCCACCCCGGCTAACTTCCTTCTCTGCCTCCCGACAGGTAAAATCTTTGGCCGAGTCCATTGACGAAGCTCTGAACTGCCACCCACTGGGGCAGGAGGGAGGGCCGGGAGGCCCCTCTTTGGAGAAGAGCGAGTCCAAGGAGCAGCAGGGGGACAGCGCGGCCACTTCTTTCAGTGACGTGACGCTGTACCTGGACGAGGGGGGTCCCACGTCACCCCTCTCCCTGGAGCGCCCACCCAGTACTGAGCCGCCCGATTCTGGCGGAGGAGGGCCCATCCCGCCCCCTCCTCGGCCAGAGTACTGGGGTGGGCCCCAGAGGGAGGATAGCCGGGAGAACGGAGGCGGCAGCCGGCGCAGCACGCCTTGTATGGAATGCCGGGACTTCCGCCTGCGCGCGGCCCACCTCCCGTTGCTCACCATCGAGCCTCCCAGCGACAGCTCGGTGGACCTAAGCGACCGCTCTGACCGGGGCTCTCTGAACCGGGGCCTCATATATGAGCAAGACGGCTGCAGTCCCCACGGCACCCTCAAGCACCCTGGCGGGCCCTCCCGTTCCCCGCACCCACACCGGCATTATCACCCCGAACCAAACCAGCCACCTCCACCTCTGCCTCTGCCGCCCCCTCAGGCCCCCGGCCGCCTGCCCCCGCCCCCTCCACCGGACAACTCAGATGGCGACAACGACAGCCTCAACAGCACCACCAACTCCAACGAGACCATCAACTGCAGCTCGGGCTCCTCCTCGCGGGACAGCCTCCGGGACCCTCCCCCGCCTGCCCCCGTCACCTCCTCGGCCCCTGGCGGGCCCTGCAAACAGACCTACCAGCGGGAGACGCGGCACAGCTGGGACTCGCCGGCCTTCAACAACGACATCGTGCAGCGGCGCCAGTACCGCATTGGCTTGAACCTCTTCAACAAGTACGAGATGCGGGACGGGGGGGGACAGGGGGGGACAGGGTCACGGGGTCTTGCGGGCACAGTCTAGCAGCACAGAGCGCAGGATTGGGAGGGAAATGTCGGGAGGACACGGCCTTGCCAAGGAGAAGTGCGGCGCTATCAGAAGAGGCTTCATATTTACTGATTATGTGTCTCTGCCTGGCAGGGGGCTGGATTTGACGGCTCTTGGGGTCTCTTCCAGCTCTATGATTCTAGGATTCTACTGTTTCAGAGGGTAGCGTGTTGCTCTGGAATGGACCAGCTGCTTTCAAATCCAGTAGCACCTTAGAAACCAACAAGTTATATCAGGTTATAAGCTTTGGATAATATCTGCTGAAGGGGATCCTGGAATGTGTATTCCCCTAAAATGTTGTTGGTCCCTGAGGTTCTCCTGGACTCGAATCCAGCTCATCTTAATAGTTACCGTTCACATAAACGCCAGTTCTGTTGCTGATCTTTCATATAGAGCTGGCCTCCCCGTAGCCTGGTCAGAAGTGACCCCGCCAGAGCAGGTCGGAAGGAGGACGCCCGAGCGATCTTGGATCTTCTTGGAAAAAGTGGGGGGCAGTAGTCCCTCTAATCCAGGGGTGTCCAACTCTGGCGCTTCAGATGTTCATGGACTGCAATTCCCATCAACCCCTGCTGGCTTGGCCAGTTGGCCAACTAACAAAACACTGCGTCTGTTCTTCAGTTCTGCGCAGTGTTTTGTTAGTTGGCCAACTGGCACAGCATCAATAAGGTGGCCTCGCAGCTCACAGGGGGAGGGGTTGTTGCCCCATATAGCTGTGTCTGCCCCCTCTGCACAGGCTGTGTGAGTCTGTTGCCCTGGGTCCCTGACAAAAAACACTTGCCCTCCTCTTCCATGATTCGAGTCCAGTAGCTCCTTAAAGTAGTTCCTTAAATCAAGAAGATCTCCAGAAGAGAAACTTTGGAGAGTCAAAGTTCCCTTGGTCAGCTATCCTGAGCACTGACTCTCGCAAGCTTCTACCCTGGAAATCCCGTTGGCCCTGAAGGTGCTACCGCATTCGAATCCCGATTCCCTTCTGCAGGTTGACACGGCGGCCCACCTGAAACGCCCTTCTCCAAGCTGGCCTTGAGCCAGTAGTCTGAACCTCAAAAAGGATATTGAGGAGATAGAAAAAGTGCAGAGAAGGGCAACAAGGATGATTGAGGGACTGGAGCGCCTTCCTTATGAGGAGAGGCTGCAGCATTTGGGACTCTTTAGTTTGGAGAGGAGACGTCTGAGGGGGGATAGGATTGAAGTCTATAAAATTATGCAGGGGGTAGAAAATGTTGACAGAGAGACATTTTTCTCTCTTTCTCACAATACTAGAACCAGGGGGCATCCATTGAAAATGCTGGGGGGAAGAATTAGGACTAATCAAAGGGAAAGTTCACTACTTCATAACGTACTATGATTGGTGTTTGGAATATCCTGCCACAGGAGGTGGTGATGGCCACTCACCTGGATAGCTTTAAAAAAGGTTTGGACAGATTTATGGAGGAGAAGTCGATCTATGGCTACCAATCTTGATCCTCCTTGATCTCAGATTGCAGATGCCTTAGCAGACCAGGTGCTCGGGAGCAGCAGCAGCAGCAGCAGAAGGCCATTGCTTTCACATCCTGCATGTGAGCTCCCAAAGGCACTTGGTGGGCCACTGCGAGTAGCAGAATGCTGGACTAGATGGACTCTGGTCTGATCCAGCTGGCTTGTTCTTATGTTCTCTCTCTCCTGCGGTCTGCAAGCTCTGTCCCCGTGGTCATGCCGTAGTATGGGGAACGGCGATGGCTGCGCATGTAGTGTGCAAGGCTCAGGTGGGGGCAGGCTGGCGGCTGGTTTGGTTTGGAAAGGTCTCATTGGGCCGCCGGCCGCCAAGAGTGAACCAGCCAAGCCCTGACCGCTCCGCCAACACTGCGGGAGCCGCTTGGCTGAGACCGTTCAGCTGGAACAGCAGCGCACCAGTTGCGTCTTCCAACACTGCTGGAGGGGACAGGGGCAGCCATTGTCAGCCCCACAGGCTAGGTTGAAGCCAAGCGCCCCTGCAGTGCTGGCCATTCGGGGAGTGTCGGGGTTCGTGCCTCTCTGCCATCAAGCGAACAAAGAAAGCATTTCGCTGCGGTGCAGAATTGTGCACACGGAAAACTTCTTGGCTGTCTTTCAAATATACCAACAGCTTTTTTTGTCTCCCAGGTTCCTGCTTCCCCTTTTGTGTTTGTGCCAAAATAATAACTCAAGAGTCTAAAAGGTCCCTGAGAAATAACAGCCACATAAAAGTGCAGAAATGAAGTCACTAGATTCGGATGACGCTGCTTGAGGTTTCCCGCTTGTGGGATTTGGGTATTTTAGGGACACGGCGGCATCTCGCGATGGTGGTGATCATCTTGTCGCTCAGTAACCATAATGCAAAGTTCTCCGACCCAGGGCGGTTCTGCTTTTGTGGTGTGTTGCCCGCCCTCCTCCCAGCCGAGCCAACACGCTGAATAAGAGATTATTAACAGCAACGGTTGCAGGGAGGGGGAGAGAAGCCGGTGAACTGGAGACCCCGGAGGCAGGGAGAAGATCGTGTCCTTTTAAATCTAAGGGACAGGCGGATTTGGCGTGGGGAGGTTGGAGCACGGGGTGGAAATTTGCCCAAGCGGAAGCAGTCGAAGGGCTGGATTTCTGCTGCCCACTGACCCCAGACGGCTCCAGCAGAGAGCTGCAGGGGTTTGTTCCAGTTCTCCTGTTTCTGCCCGAGGTTTCCCCAGCTGCCACCCTCCTGTACCTTTATCGGGCAGGCAGAAATCTAGCATCACTTTCTGCTGAGCTGTATTTCTTGGGGTCAGTTCTCCCTGCAGTAAAAAAAATAAAACGTGTTGTCGCGCTGTTCCGAGAGACTCGGCGCCAGGGACAGCGTCAAGGAGGCGACCTGCATTTTTGCTCGTAACCCTTTGGCCCTGTCTTCCCCTTTCCTGTCTTGCTTCCTGTCTGACCTAGATTGGTGCTTGCCAACCTCCAGGTGAAACCAGGAGTTCTCCTGCAATTACAACTGGCCTTCAGACTTCACAGATCCTTTCCCCTGGAGAAAACGGCGGCGTGGTGTAGTGGTTAAAAGCAGGTGCACTCTAATCTGGAGAACTGGGTTTGATTCCCAGCTCTGCCACTAGAGCTGTGGAGGCTTATCTGGTGAACCAGATTAGCTTGTGCACTCCGAACACATGCCAGCTGGGTGACCTTTGGCTAGTCATAGTTCTTTGGAGTTCTCTCAACCCCACCCACCCTACAGGGTGTTTGTTGTTGGCAGGGGGGAGAAGGGAAAGGAGATTGTCAGCCCCTTTAAGTCTCCTTACAGGAGAGAAAGGGGGGGGGATATACATCCAAACTCGTCTTCTTCTTCTTTGAAGGGTGGGCTCTGGGGTACTTTACCCTGCTGAGGCCCCCCTCCCTTTCCCAAACCCTAGCCTCCCTATACTCCACCCTTAAATCTCCAGGAATTTCGGAACCTGGAGTTGGCAAGCCATTGCACGCTGGTCCCTGCTGCCTGCAGTGCGCACCAGTCTTCAGGGCCAAGGGAGCGAGGGGGGGACGGGGCCGACTCTCGGCTTCCTGTTGCTCTGAGCAAGCCAGCATCTGTTTTGCTGGCAAGATGCAGGAGGCAGGCCCGTGTGGGTTGGGAGGCGGCCTTCGCTTCAGATTCAACCAGCTGGAGCCATGACTCACGTTGCGGCCTCTGGGCACCTGGCCATGTCAGGAACGTTCTGCCAGCGATGATCTTTGCTCACATGTGCCTCACCGGGGTTTGGTCCAGGACTGGGCTGCAGACATCCAGATGGTACCCCAGAGTGACTTGTGGGGTGCAAGCCAGGAACCCCCTGGATATTTCTTGAATCAGAGGTTGAGCTAAAAACTGTAAAAACTAGAACAAAATAATTATATTTATTATGTGGCGTACACAAAAAGGTTTGTTAAAAACACAGGCCCTGGAATACAGGCTAGGCCCGAGGTATCCGACTCTGGCGCTTCAGTTGGACACCCCTGGGCTAGGCATTTAAAAAAATCAGTATAAACTATTACCAAGATTCTCAGACACTGTTGATGATGCAGTCATTATAAAAGACCAGTGTAGGACCATGTGCGTTTCCGCCTATTTCGTCTTCCTCAGTGGTCATAAATGCAAAACAATATTATCATAGAACACACATCCGGAAATACACCTAACAGGCATTTTTATCTGAAAATGGGGAAATCTTTATATCTTGCGGGGCCTGAGGTTGCCGATTCGCACACACTTTAGGTCTTTCATCGTTGGAATTGGCTCACACTGAAATCTGGTATAAGACTGCCGGTGTTTCCAGAAGTGTGTATCATCTATCAGCGATAAACTATAAGGCCAGGGGAAGGCTGGAGATCTCCTCCCATTAAAATTCATCCCCAGATGACGGAGATCAGTTCCCTGAAGGGTGGACTCAATGGTCTTATACTCTGCTGTCGTTCCTCCCCTCTCCAAACTCCACCGTCAGATATCCAGAGATTTTCCAACCCAGATTGGCAGCCTTATAATGGGGCCTGGAATTTTCCTACCCTGGTTGGTCGCTTTATAATGGGGAACTAGTGCAACGTAGATAATGGAAAGAACAAAAAACGTGCTGCACTACTAGCTGCCCAAATACATCTGTGTGTTTATTATAACATTATTTATTTGTTTGTTTGTTTGTTTGTTTGTTTATTGTTGCATTTATAAACCGCCCCATCCACTAAGGGCTCTGGGCGGTGGACAACAAACATTATAAACAATATAGCAATAACAATAACAATTAAAATCAATAACGTCATCAAATATATAAATTACATAAAACTACAGCGTTCCGTATAAGCCATATGGCGTCCAGTATTAAAACTATCAATGAAAAAAACATCCAGTATTAAAACTATCAATAAAAAAGGGTATGTATGATAATACAGCACCAAACCCCACTGTCACCACGAAAGGAAATTTGACGTGAACTATATTGCGAAAGCAATGCAAACACAATAATAATCTCTATCACGCCTAAAAAACATGTATTGTTACGCATGAGTAAGTGCACAACAATATTATGAAAGTCCCAAATTGTAGAGGAACAGGGTTACTCCAATGTACTGAAAGTCCTGAATGTTAATCCATTTTACAAATTCGTTCAGGGCTGTAAGCGGTGTATAGACGATTTAGTATTCATTATGTTTCCCGGATTCGGTTATCTGAATTCTTAACATGGCTTAACAGCATTCATTCTTCCATTACATTTACAGGACATTCTGATGAGGTTAAAATCACTTACTTAGATACCGCAATATATCTATAGATGGTAAACGGCACATAGCTTTCCAACAATTTCATAAACCGACAGATAAAAACAAAGCCTTCCACTTTCATTTATTTCATCTGAGGCCCCTGAGAGCTAATTTACCACGTAGTCGGCTCAACAGAGCCAAGAGAAACTCAACTGAAAATACAGCCTTTTAAAGAGAAGCTAGCCAGATCATGCAGCAATATTGATCTCGACAGTACCCTACTTCTATTCTAAAAACCGCTTGGGAATGTATTCAACATGTCCCGCAGTCAGACTTACTAATACCTAAAAAGAGACAATTACCTCAAACCATTACATGGGCTTTAGCAGTGGCATAGGGCCAACGGGCAGGGGGAGCGCGATGCCCCGGGTGGAGCTGCGGCAGAAGCGTGGCTGGGGCGGGGGTGTTCCGGGGTGGGCAGTGCTGTGGCAGGGGCGCAGGGCGCACACCTGCCCCAAGCGCAGTTTCCGCTTGCTCCGCCCCGGGCTTTAGATTTTACCAATGAAGTGCCAGCTACAACACAAATTATATACAAATTAAATAAATACAAATTAAATAAATAATAATAATAATATATAGACATTGGCATATAGTGTCTAACACCCCAGGATACTCCACCCCTCCTAGAATTGGATACAGACGGACCTCCAACTTTAGACAGAAACTTGTAAAGTCAGATATCAGACCAAGCTTTACCCTCACCCCTGGCTTTGTGGGTCATTACAAATGTGAATGTTGTACGCCATGCAACTTCTCACTCAACACCAAAATGATCACGGATCCTAGGACACAATATCAGTGGGATTGATCCCAATTTTCAAACTGTAACACTGCAAAATGTACATACATTCTTATCTGTCAATGTGACAAGGTTTATGTTAGATGACGGGGAGATCCCTGAGAATTTATTTATTTATTTATTTATTGTTTAGTTTTATAACCCGCCCTATCCCCGAAGGGCTCTGGGCGGCGTACAACAAGGTTAAATCACAGGCGACTAAGTACACTCAAAACTAAACAATTTATTTATTTATTTATTTATTGTTTGTTTTATAACCCGCCTATCCCGGTACCTGGGCGGCATGCAACAATGCTGGAACTACAGGCTTACTGGCACACCAAACTAAACAATTTGATGGTCTGGGCATAGAAGTAGCACCAGAATCCATAAGGAAGACACCCCCCCCCTTGCTCAACATTTTATTGAGGCTAATCATTCAGATAGAGATTTCAGATCTGGCGTATTACAACTCTGTGATGATGATAAACATGGACAAATAGATGCCAAGAAATATTTATTACAGTTGGAAAACAAGTGGATCTATAGGTTTAAGAGTCATATGTACAGTTTAAATAAGGACCTAGATTTCTCCTGCTATTTATAAAAAGTTTTTCTTTTTAGGCAGCTAGTAGTGCAGCACGTTTTTTGTTGTTTCTGCTTTATAACGGAGCCAAAATCCCCCCCCCCCCCCCGATTGACTGCCTTACAATGGGGCCTGAAATTTTCCCACGCTGATTGTCTGCTATAATGGGGCCCAAAATTTCCCCACCCTAATTGGCTACCTTATAATGGGGGCCTGAAATTTCCCCACTCTGATTGGCTGCCTTATAATTTTCCTATCCTGCCTTGTAATTCCTACCCTGATTGGCTGCCTTATAATAGGACCCGAAATTTTCCAACCCAGATAGACCTGAAATCCAAAGAGGAAGTTTCAGATTTTTCCTCACTGTCTGAAACCCAGACAGCCGTAAGTTCTTTCATGGACGGTCACTAGAGTTCTGGAACTGTTCAGGTTCTAGATCTTCACTGAGGGCATTCCCAACCCACATTTCTGGAGCCAACAGGAGTCAGATCTCTGAATCTGTACTGTTCTTGACTCTTTCTAGTGCTGTATTGGAAACAAAAAACACAAACTTGATGCACACGCCTGGCTTGGGGTTCCTGGCTACTGCTTTATTGAGAAAAAAATCTTCCACTTGGATCTGAATGCTCTATGGCCGTGGTGGCGAACCTTTGGCACTCCAGATGTTATGGACTACAATTCCCATCAGCACCTGCCAATTGGCCATGCTCTATGGCATTCTGCCCTTTCCCCTTCACAACTGACCTCTTTTAGCTTCTTCCACACAACCCCCAAGCACGCAACTGGGAAAAGTTTTGAATCTAACAAGTGATTGCTGACACCTTGTGGCTGGCTGGAAGAATTTCAAACTCTGGCTGATCTAGACATGCCTCCAAACAAGGATATGAACAGGACACACTGTGAGAAGTTGGAGATTGGTGTCTTTTAACTTTTATTTAAAAGCCGGCCTTGGGAAGGATGGGTTGGGATTGGGACCATAGGGCTAGGTGAGGGTGGGGCTTTCTCACCATGGCCTCAACCACGGTTCCCCACCTCCTGAAGATTTCCTGGAATTATAGGTGATCTCCAGGTCACCTGGAGAAATGGTAGTTTTGGAAGGCCCATCCCTAACCCCACCCTTTCCAGGGCCTACCCCAAATCTCCAGGAATTTCCCAGTGCAGAGTTGGCAACCCTCCCTTGCTGCCAACCCCCACCACCACTGCCCCCATGGCTGCTTTTGAGTAAAATGTAAGCAAATGGGAGGGATCCCACCTGGGATGTTCATGTGATCAAAAATAATAGCACACTAGCCACAAAATTAAAAAACAAAATTAAAAAACAGGCTGATAGGTTCCCCTGACATGCTCGGTTGTGGTTTTTTTAAAAAAAATATGCTTAACAAGGAATTCTTTACACCTGCAAAAATGCTCCCTTTTCCTGCCATCTGAAATCGTTCATTCCATCCCCGCTGCCTTCCCCTGCTGCAAACACAGACCAGGAGAGAGATTTTAAAGTCTTTGTGGTTGACCTGTTTCCTGCTTAGGATTTGGGGTATATAGAACTGGCTGATCCTGATCGTGAGGGTGGGGAGGGGGGCTAGGCCCTGATCGTGAGGGGGGGGGGCTAGGCCCTGGAGTCACTCAAGGTTGCCGAGAGGCATTTATTTTATTTACTGTATTGATATCTTGCCTTTCTCCCCAATCTGCATATGTCGTTCTTCCCTCATCTATTTTATTCTCACAACCCTGCAAGGGAGCTTAGATGTGTGGCTGGCTTAAGGCCACCCAGCAAGATTCTGTGGCAGAGTGGGGGTTTGAACCGGAGTTTCCCAGACCCTAGTCCAGGGGTTGGGAGCCCGCATCTCATGAGCCACATGTGGCTCTTCCGCCGCTGTTCTGAGGCTCCATGAGCCGAGCCGCCGGCCCCATCCTCGCCCGCCCTGCAGGCAGCAGGGCGGGCGCATCCATTGCCCACGGCCGGCTAGGCCGCGCCGTGGGCTTTGCCTCCCGTCCGCCCCGCTGGTTGCCTCCCGCCGGCCCCAAGGGGTGAGTGGGCGGGGGGGGGGAGCGAGCAAATGGGTGGGGGAGCGGACGGGGAGCGTGCAAGCGAGTGGGTGGGGGGTAAGCAGGGTGGTGGTGAGCCAAATGGCTCTTTGAGGGGAAAAGGTTCCCGACCCCTGCCCTAGTCTAAAGCGTTAACCGTTACGCCACGAGACTCAGTGTTGCTATCCCAGGCGGCAGGAGAGCTCTACCCCTTTGCGTAGCCCAGCAATCCTTGTTGGTCTGTCTAGCTTATAAAATGCTTCCTGATTTGGATCTTAATCTGGGCAGCAGCAAACCTCTGGTCTCACTTGTGCAATGAATTGTCGGAGGTTTTCACCGCCAAAGTCAACTGGCTGTTGTGGGTTTTCTGGGCGGTGCGGCTGTGGTCTGGTAGTTTTTGCTCCGAATATTTTGCCCGAATCCATGACTGACATTTTCAGAGACATGTCACAGTGAGTTGTGTTTCTGCCTCTGAAGGTGCCAGCCATAGATGTGGGTGAAACATTAGGAGCAAAAAACTGCCGGGCCACAGCCACACAGCCTTGAAAACCCACAATTCCTAGACTTCCTCCAGTGTTTTCTGTCTGTGTGTACTTCCCGCCTTTCCTTGCTCCCCTTCCGGTCTGGGCTATGCCTGTATGTCTTGCCTGCCTCACCCCATGCTACAACCTCCTTTCTGGGGGTGATTTCCGAGTTTCATCTTTACCTTCCGTCTGTGTGAACCAGGGGTCTGCAACCTGCAGCTCTCCAGATGTTCGTGGACTACAATTGGCCACGGTGGCAGGGGCTGATGGGAATTGTAGTCCACGAACATCTGGAGATCCTCAGGTTGCAGACCCCTGGACTGTAAACCTCCTCCGGATCTAATGTGTCAGTCTCTGGTTGTGCTTGTAGACGGGCACATCTACTTCTGTGTACTCAGATGTGACACCCGCAGCAATCCTGCGATTCGGTTTCTAGCAAACAACCAACCCCTTTCCCATCTTGTCGGACAATGTTTTGGGTGGAAGAAGTCACGCTGTTTGCTCAGTGCTTGCTCGTAGACTTCCCTGAACAGAAACCGCACTGAGCTTGGTTTGAGTCCAGGAGCCCCTTAGAGGTCAATTAGATTTCGGAGTAAGAGTTACTAACTGCTGGTTTCTGGGGAGGGTCCTTTCCTTGGAGTCTAGTACGATGGAATATCTAAACTTCCTTCTGTTTTCAGTGGTGTAGCACAGGGGCGGGGGCTAGAGACCTGGGGGGCACATTGCACGGCCGTGCCCCGCTCCTGAACTTCACGTGGAGCTTGGGAACGGGACCCGCTGTGCTCACCCTGCCCCAAACTACACATGGAGTTCAGGAGCATTACGGGCCCAGCGCACCTGAGTCCAGCTTTTAAGCTGTAGACTTTGGAGCCTGCGGTTTAAAGTTTGATCCAAGTCTCACTGAGGCCGGGGTCAAACTGAGGAGGGTCAAAGGCTGACCCTGCTCCAGCGTCATTGTGTTGGCTCCAGCGGCTCAAGTTGCCCACCCACCCCTGTGCCGCCACAAAGCCGGCCACTCCTGGCTGTTTCGAAGCCTGGGGTGTTTCTGTTCCTTTAAAAAAATATTGGACAGTAGGTCCCAGGGGAAAACGCACTGGCGTTCCTGCCTAGGGACAGGGGGGGTACCCGGGCGCACCTCATTTGGTCACGGGGCTTCAACATTCTTGTGGTATTGGTCGCCTGTGTCTTTTTAAATTTTTAAGTGTTTTTTCACGTTCCGGCCTACAGGGGGCTCATTTTTAAGGCTAGCGTCACCGAAATTTCAGGGTACCATCCAGAGACTGTCCAATGATACCACCCAAATTTGGTGATGTTTGGTTCAGGGGAAGCAAAGTTATGGACACCCAAAGGGGGTGCCCCAAATCCACATGGTTTTCACTTAGCTTTAAAAAATGGGTGCTACCCATTTGCAGGTCAAAAAACACCAAAAAAAATACCCCTAAAACCCATGTTGCATCATAAGAATCGGTGCATTTGCACGTCCTGAAACTTGGGTGGTGACTAGCTTTATAATTCACGGCCTCGTCCCATGTGCCCCAAGAAATTTGCCCAGGTTCCAGCCGAATCTGCTATTTGTTTCATCTGAATCTCCAACCCTCAAAAGTGATGCTGTTTCAGGGTGGGGGAGAATTAACAGCATCAATTTCAATTTTGTTTTAATCGGGGACCCCTGATTCTCCCCTTAAGGCGTATCAAAAAGAAGAATCTGAGTTTTCCCTAGTTTAAACACTATTGAAAGTGGTGCTGTTTCAGCGATTCCACTGGGTGGAGGTGTTTTCGTGAGATATGATGCTGACATTTGGTTTGGTAAATGTTTTATTGTGGTGATTCTGTGAGAGATTTACATGCCACACCCACTTGCACTCGGCTTGGAGTTGTCTCTCAGGCTAACAACCGCCTCCTCGCGAAGCCAAGGATTAGAGGAAATTAGGAAAAGAGTTGGTGGGGAGAGAGCTATGTATGTTTTGCTGGGAGTGGGAGGTGTTTTGTGAGCTGGTACAAAAAATCATTGTTTGGTCATGGTGGGAGAGGGTGGTTGCCCATACGCCGGGCCGGGGGGGGCGCCAAACTCAGGTTTTGTCCCTGGGCGCCAGTTTGCCTAGGTACGCCCCTGGGAAAACGGTTTCAGCTACACATGCAGTCTCTTCCTCATCCTACCGGCAGGAAACCGGAGAAAGGGATCCAGTATTTGATCGAGAGGGGCTTCCTGTCAGACACGCCGGTCGGTGTGGCACGTTTCATCCTGGAGCGGAAGGGACTGAGCCGGCAGATGATCGGTGAATTCCTCGGCAATCGGCAAAAGCAATTCAACCGGGACGTGCTCGAGTAAGAAATCCCACCGTTTCCCCCCAGACTGTTTATGTGTTTTTAACG